>NW_028301609.1:3370681-3673712 GCF_987345545.1 Pholcus phalangioides
GCGAGAGACTCCGGATTTTTCATCCTTCCTCCTGCTCTCCAGATTTGTTAAAATTTCTCTGGATTTTGGCAGAAAATTATATTTTACACTAGCTTTCACGTTGTTATGACATCAATGGCTGCGGTCGTTGTTAGAGAAAACACCCATAGAGGACAGCCGTGGTCATCTCCATTGAGCAGCCATGAAAAAAGTCTTGGTGACCACATTTAAGCAACTGGCAAGGATGTAACATTTTCAGAGTTCATTCGCAATCATTTATCAGGGGGATGACCTTGGTTGCAGAAATTCCTGTATAATAATTATTGTATTCAGTTAACAACCATGGGGTAAGCACAATAAGTTTTTTCGTCAGCAGTTTTATATTTTGAAGTTTTTCAATTGTTTCCTCTGATTAAAGATGTCATCAGAAAGAAAATATGAAACTGCTTTTTAAGAGTTCATATACCCAAGATTATCACTCACTGATAGCATCAACGAAAGGAAACACTTATGTTTTCTGAACAGTATGTAGATGTGATTTCTCTATTCTGCATGGAAAGACTGACATGGAATTATATTCTTATCAGGGACAATGCAGAGCCTGCCTGGGGGGGAATAATGGAACTTTGTCTTAATTGGTTTTTAAAAAAATTTGATTTAGTCTGAGTGCTGGGGGGTACCCCCTTGGGAGAATCTCCAGATTTCTGGATTCCAAAAGTTGGCACATCTGAAAGAGCATTAATTGTATTATAAATGATGTGAGAAATATTTTTGAATGCCTGCATTAAATTTTTGAGATTTACCATGAAACAAACATTATTGAAAAAATGTTACTAAGTAGAACCTCTTGATAATGGGATGAATATGGGACTTAAAATAGTTGTTCTCCAATGAAAACCGCCTGTTTATTGGTAAAGAAATACTGCCATATAATTGAAGTCCAAATCTATGGAATTCAGAGAATTGCTTGTTATCAAAAAAGAGATGTTAACAGGAAGTTTGTTATTGAAGTTGCAATATACAGGGTGCATAGGCAACAGTACACACCACATTTTATTGACGAACCGTTGATCCTAGAGGCATACTTCCAGTTAGAAAAAGTATTCAGATAACATGTAAAACTCAGATATGTCATTCATGTTACAAGAGGTTGTATAGTTATTAAAATAAAATAAAAAACTTTTTTATTGTTACCCTGTGCCTGAAAACCCAATTAGAAAGTTGTTGTCTTCTCTCCTGAGACAGGACAACTTTCTAATTAGATTTTTAAACACAAGGTGTCCTTATAGAAAGTTTTTAATAACTGTACAACCTCTAGTAACATGAATGGCGTATCTGAGTTCTACAGGTCATTTGGATACTTTTTCGAATTGGAAATTAATGCCTCTAGGATGAATGATTGGCCAGTAAAATGCTGTGTGTGCACCCTGTATATATTCACCTTAGTATGATGTGAACTATATTACAGTAGACTCTTAATAATCTGGTCATGTGATAGTCCGGGCAATCCAATTATCCGGTAGTTTTTAGGTGGATTTTCTTCAAGCATAGAAGAGGAAACCATGTTACTGCATGTCTGTGTGCAAAGTTTTGTAGTATTTAAATGGGCTTTTCCAGTTTTGGCAATCCTGTGATTTTTGTAATCCGCACACCCTGGCATGGTGTGTGTTGTATTTGCAAAAATCCACTGTGCTGTAAAAGAAAATATTTAGTAACCTATCAATATATATACCCTACCAAGCTTTTAGAGGCCATACATGTTAATTTTTATGTTATCACTGCAGTATCCTGCCAGTATAACCCATAGAAAATATATTTTGTTGATCTTTAATTTTTCGCAGATGGTGATGGAGGAAGAGGATCTGCAACAGTTTATACCCAGGTACGATTTGATAGAGAGGAACAAAAAGAATATGCTGTGCCTATCATCATAGCAGACAGTGGAATACCGTCTCTGACCAGCACTAATACATTAACTGTTATCATTGGGGATGAAAATGACAATCGCATGTACCCAGGGAAAAAAGATATATTTGTATATAGCTATAAAGGTAAATGCATTTGTTGAAACCTATTGTCAGTGCCGTGCATAAGCTCATATACAAATCCAAATTTGTTTAATAACATATTTCTAATAGTGATGGTTTTTTTTTTACTTCAAGGTCAAACAAAACCAACTAGACCAGTTCCTATTGGTCGTGTTCATGTTGAAGATCTTGATGATTGGGATCTTCCAGATAAGGTCTTCTATTGGGATAACAATAACCCTAATCCCAATTTCAAACTTGATGTGAATACAGGGGAAATTCAGATGATCAACATGGACAGTGGCGGGAAGCACACTTTACATTTCACCGTCACCGATCAAAAAAGAGACGAAGATGTGAAGTCTATTGTGACCGTTCTTGTGAAACAAATACCTGAAGAAGCTGTGTATAGTTCTGGATCTATAAGAATTGCGGGTATGCATGAGTTTTTAATTTTTTAAGGCCAAAAAACTGTTTCGCTTAATATTTCTATTAAAGTTTTTTAATTTAAAAAAATTGTTATTTTAAACATGTTTTAGCACTTATCATTTTAACAAATTTTGAGAAAAAATTATCTTCATTTGACAATATCAAGTTTTTTTACCCTTCAAAACTGTTTGACGCCAAATATAATTTAAATGCTTTAATATTAAAATTTCCTACCTAGGTTGGAGGTTTCCTAAATAAACTATTTAGCCTATATTTTGTTCTTTTCTGGGAAAACAATTTTTGTATTGTACCTTGATATGTGTTTTCAAAATCATATCTGTGGCAATATTACTGCCGTGCTGGATAATCTCAGATCTTCTCAGAATGCAGTATCCTCCTACTTTGGAAACCATTATGAAGAATAATTAGCAATAGCTCGATCAGAAACAAAATTTTGACATAATTATCTTGAATTCATTGAATTTGAATTTTTCAGGGGATTCCGATGAAGATTTCATCAGGGTGTGGGATTGGAAGAATAAGGTCCAGGTGGAAAGCAAGTATGACAAATTCAAAGACATCGTAGCAAAGCTCCTGAAAGTGAAGCAAGATAATGTGGATGTGTTTTCTGTCTTGAGCAAACAAGATCTCCCTCCGATAACAGATATCAGATTCTCTGCACATGGATCTCCATATTACAAATCCACTAGATTGGATGGTATTGTGGCACTTCATCGAAAAGAGGTTTGTGCAGTTATATCTTTATTACTTATATTTCAGCTAAAACATTAGGTTATTTATTCACGAAAAAAGGCTAAAAAAGTACATGAAATGGAAGATTGATAGTTAGACTTTTGTATCTGAGATTTTCTATCACTTTGATTTCTCCTAGATTGAACGCATTGTTGGCATCAATATCACAATGGTTGGCATTGACGAATGCCTTTATGACAAAATGAACAGCAAGGTACTAAAATGTGAGGACAGCTGCTCAAACTTCCTGCGTGTGTATGGTGATAATCCTGCCATGGTGAATGCCAATCGAACATCTCTTGTTGGTGTCAGAGCAAAGGTCGAAACTGAATGTGTTTGCAGCGCACGAGATTTTTCAGCAATGGAATCCTGCAAGGCCAGACCCAAACCATGTTATAATGACGGTATCTGCAAAGACAAATCTGGAATAATTACGTATGTTTGTCCATATCTCTCTTTTACGCTTTCAGTCATATTTCCCAACAATTTGCTTTTAAAAGTTTTTATTTCTCATGGATTTTTTTATGTTCGATTTATGTTATGTTCTTTCTTATAAAAAAAGTCTCAACTAATCTTATTCTTGTCTTTCAATTGTTTTATAGGTGTTCTTGTAGAGAAGGGTATACTGGGCCTCAATGTCAACAGACCACTCGCCATTTCCGTGGGAGTGGTTTTGCATGGTTTCCTCCACTCCAACAGTGTGAAACTTCACATTTTAGTCTAGAGTTCATGACTGAAACTCCCAATGGCCTCCTGCTCTACAATGGTCCGATAACTGAACCAGATATTGGTGAAACAATTGTGCAAGATTTTTTCTCACTTGAACTGCAGAATGGTAAACCTCGTCTTCTCCTTGATTTTGGTTCAGGGACTACAGAGATCATTGTGCCTGTTGAGAGTCCGCTTAACGACGGAGGCTGGCATCATTTAGATGTGTTCTGGGATAGAGAGGTAGATACAAAATTTCCTTCTTGTAACTGTACTTTCATCTCAAATAGATGTAAAAGCACACAATTAATATTTTCCATTTATTTGATATGCCTTTTTTTAGAGTGTAAGGATGACAGTCGATCATTGCAAGACGGCAAAAACACTTGATGCATCACCACCAGTTTCTGACCGAACCAAATGTGAAGGAAAGTCTCAGGTTATACCATTCAATGAGTTCCTTAATGTTAATGGGCCTTTGCAACTAGGAGGTGTGAAACACCCAATGCTTACATCTTACAACTGGACTGCACACACAAGAACTGGATTTTCTGGTTGCATCAAAAATGTTATTCATAACAGTCAGGTTAGTAGTTTTCCCTTATTTGTAATGAATGTATGAAGCATTGTACATAAATAATGAATCGTGTGAAGCTTTTTCAGCCATCATTAACAGGACAATAAAAAATTCTGTGACAGTTTTGATTAGAAATTTTCACTTACTGGAAAAAAACAATTTTTTGCTGGTTTTTTTAGAGATCGTCTTCAGTTGTGTATGAGATGTTTCATTTAAACAATTAATATCTTAAGTGAAAACAATCAATTTCAATGGGCAAGCATTTGTATAAAAAAAAATCTAATTGTTCAGCCAAATAATGGTCTGTTATATTGTTTTGCAAAATGGGGGATTTGACCGAATAATGTTATATGTATGGTCATATATTATATGTAATAATGTTATATGTAGCTTCCTACAACAATGACATAAGTACTGTCATAGGTGTCAAACAAAATAAGTCTGTTACTTACATGCAAAAGTATGTGTCTCTTATTTTCTCCTCTACAGTTTAAAAAAACATTATTTGGCCGAACCCTTCAATTATTGAAGGGTTCTTTCAGTTTTTTCCCATCAGAAAAAAAAAAATTTAATTATTTTTATGAATTTTCATTCCATGAAAAAATGTAACATTCAAATTTCTATACTGCCTTTTCTGTAATACATTTCACTTTTTCCGTCTAAGATCTTGTTTTTGATTTGGAAAATGTATAGATGTATGATCTGTCTGATCCTGGGGAAAGCGAGAACAGCGTTGTAGGTTGCCCTCCTGCTGAAGTACACTGCCGTACCAATCAGATTGAAAGATACTGCCAGCATGGCACCTGCATTGGCAATTATACAGCAGCTAAATGTGTGTGTTTTCCTGGCTACTATGGAGAAAGATGTGAAAGCAGTAAGGAGTTTGGAAAAAATATTTTTGCTAAAAAATTGATTCTGTGGAGGATAAGTTATGATTGATACATTTCAATGTACATAAAAAATATGATTGATCATTGTTTTTTAGAAACACAAGAAAAGATGTTTGAACTTAGCAGTTATATTCGATATGCCCTAACTTTCAATCCTGACGAATATTCCAATGAGATCCAACTAAGCTTCAGAACTCGACAGAAACATGGGGAGCTCTTCCGAGCTTTTAGTAAACATGGCAGAGAATATCTCATCTTGGAGGTATGATTTCCAATCAACTGAAAATACTTTGTTTTTTAATTATGATATACTATATGTTTGGCAGAAAATTATATGTTATTGATGTTGATTATTTATTGGCCATATATTTTATTGTTTCTCTTATAGATCCGTAACCGCACTTTGAGGTTCCGTTTTAACCTAAATCACTTCAGGTCTTCAGAGCAGGAATTATGGTTGCCTCATGTTAGCGTCAGTGATGGCCAGTGGCACAATGTGAAAGTAGAAAGACATGGAAGTACAGCTAGTATATCATTGGATGGTGGTGGAGGTAGAAGATATAACGAGCTGTTGGATTATGAGGGTTACCATCAGACATTAACTGTTGAAAAGCAAAATGTAGTAGCTGGAGGTGATGTGCAGCATGTAGCACCTGGTGTTGTGGTAGTGGATAATGATTTCCAAGAAGGTGAGCCAATTTCTATTCATTTACAGTATTCAAAATGCTTATCTATTTTAGCATATTCATATCGTATCATGTCTTGGAGCGATTGTGTTCAAAATTTGAAACTAGTTTTCGTTTTCTTATTGAAATTTAAGACTTTCAAGAATATATTCTATTTTTCCATGATGTGTAGGCTGCATGAACGACATACGTTTGGATGAAAGATATCTTCCCATGGAGAATGGATCACAGAGTGCCATAGTCCTTGATTCTCAGAATATCAAATCTGGCTGTCCTTCAAACAATCCTTGTGCTGGTGTTTATTGTCCACCACCATTTGTATGTGTGGATCTCTGGATGATATATGAATGCGCGTAAGTAAAGATACTGTTGAAGATTCTAGACACTCTCCTTTATATGCTATGTGTAATGAAAAGTTTTTTTTTAAGTGTAATAAATTTGTTTAGTCTTTCAGAAAAATAAATGCATTGCAAAAAAAATTGAATCTTTCAGGTGTCCAAAAGGTTATATAGTGACTCCCGATCTCAAAGGTTGCGTTGATGAAGATGAGTGCCTTAAAGATCCTTGTTTTAATGGTGGATCCTGTCATAATTTACCAGATGGTCAGGGATATGAATGCCTCTGCCCTAATGGTTTCGATGGTCACCAGTGTAACTTTGTGAAAGAAAAGAAAACCATGCAACTGAGTGTAGTAGCTCTATCGCTTATCGTCTTTTGCATCTTTACGATACTCAGTAAGTTATTTATAAGTTTGCATTTTTAGAATATTAACCCTTTTATGTACATTTGTTTTGGCAACAGATGTGGATGACATGCAGATGAGCTAGCAGTAATAAATCTCAAAAACTGGTAACATTTTGTTTACACATGGGAAAATGAAAGGTAAAAATATCATAGCATAATAAAAAATATCATCTGCATTAGGGGGAGCAGGTTTCAATTCTTTCTCTTTTTCCCCATGTACAGTTGAATCCCGTTATAGTGTTCCCCCCCCCTTAAAGTTGTGCCAAACCCGCTCACTGTCAGGAATTTTCAAGTGAACAGATCTTATTTCTTGGCTTTGATAAACAATGATTGAATGTAACATCAAACTCGTTATAGTGCCAGAAATCTGCAAATTAAATGATGACTTTGAATCAGGATTTTAATGTATGTTGTACTGTATTTTTTCACCGTCAAATTAAAGGGAGGAAGAAAAGATAAAAATATACAAATCTTGGGGTACAGGAAAAGAAAAAAGCAATTTTCTTTTGCAGGGACACCAATGAAGAATCTCAAAGGAAAGTAGAGCTTGAATGTATTTTTTTCTTTTACACAAGACTGAAAAATATCTTCCCTGATTGTTAAGGGGTTAAAGCATTGGTTCGTAAAATGTGTATCACATCTCCTAGGGGCGTTGCCAGTCTTTGTGTGGAGCATCATGGCTAGCTGGCGATATTGATATGTGCCTGTTCTGTTTTTTGAAATGGTTCTTTACTTAATTATTCTGGGAGCCACAGATAAATGTGGACTAGGTCAAGGGAGTCATAGGTAACAAAAGTTTGAGAACCACTGGGTTAAAGAATACCTTTTCTCTAGTCCCTTGAATATTGTTATGTACGAGTTTTTCTGTAATCATTTACAATCGGGATCAGTTAATTGCAACCAAAGGGTATATCAGGAATAAATTCGAAACCAAATATGTTCTATGTTAAATTGTGTGTTTATGAAAATAATGTTGGCTCTCTTTTTTTTTTCCTTAATTCACATGAATGTATTTTTCCTTTCACTATAGTCCTCACACTTGTTGTGGTTGCATATTCACGCATCCGATCTCACAGACCCTATGACCAAAAAGATATAATAGATGATGTGAGAGAAAACATTGTCATTTACGACGATGAGGGTGGCGGAGAAGACGACATGAACGCCTATGACATCAAGACCCTTCAAATACCTATTGATGGTAGCGGATCTCCGATGGGTACTAAACCTGGTCCAGAAAAGGGACCCATGAGGGATCCACATCAGTGGCAGGGTAAGTACAATTGACAGATTTATCTTCTAAAAGTTTTCAATCAAACATAAGAGGGTGTGTGATAATTTTTTTTTTAATCATTTCCAGCAAATCCAGGAGGCCAACCAGAAGTAGGAGATTTCATTCGAGATCACCTGGACAAAGCCGACAATGATATCAATGTACCTCCTTTTGATGATTTGAGGAACTATGCCTATGAAGGTCAAGGTAGTACTGCAGGTTCCCTCAGCTCTTTAGCCTCCGGTACTGATGACAATGATCAAGATTTTGATTACTTGAATGGATGGGGTCAGCGTTTCCAGAAGCTTGCAGAAATGTATGGTCAAGGCGAGAGCGAAGGCGAGTGATCTTAACGGATCTTTCTCTTTACAAAACACTTGTTGCGGCTCATATAACATAGTGTCAAGAGCCTTACAAATGTGCTCTTGAAGCCTTCTATTCACTGTGATGCCTTAAAATATGACTTTTTTTAAAGGAAATTGCTTGTTTTTTTTTCTCTTCTCTCGATTCATTTGGTTCAGAAGAACTTGGAATGGACATTTTTCTGTGTGTTACGTCAGACATTTTTTTATATATTTTCCATTTTTATTTACTTTTTTAAAGAATCGGTAAATATGTGTATACGTGTGCTGTGCCGTTGACATTTATATGAAAACGAATTTGTGGAAAAAGTGTTTTGTAAAAAAAATTATATAAACTTGAAATAATGTTCACTAATGATCTAAAACTATTGCAGCTATAACTAGTTTAAATCGACACATCTCAATTGTCTTTAACATTTTCTTATTAATTTGTTCTGTTCACTGCTGAAAAATACACCAGAGTAACTTTTGTTACTTTCCGTCCACAATTCTATATTTCACTCGTTTTGATACATCACTCGATATCGATTCTCAAATACTTAAATGTTAGTTATATGTTGGAAGGTATATGTAAAAAAAGTATGTAATTTGTGGAAATATTTGACACGAATGTTGATCATTCATGTTTTTGATTTTGATATTTGACTCGAAGGTCTCTGTTAACCTACATGTATTTTTTTTTTTAAGAATCGTTGTATATACAATTGGGGCAGCGAGCACATTTTTTTTCTTTCTAATACTCATAAAATCTGTATAAAAAGTACGAAATAATTTGATAAAATACATAATTTAATGTTATAGTAATGGGTTTTTTTTCCCTTGTATGAGTATTCTTGAACCAGCGGTGCCAAGCGAATTTAGAATGTTGCCATCGGGTGCTGTTTTTATGCACCTCTTCCGCACATATTAAACATTGGGGAATAGGATATTGTGCACCCATTGTTTCAGCCATCACAAGGCAGTTTTTTTGTGTGTGTTTTAATTTAATATCGCTTATTTTTTATTTCATGTGTATATGTTATCGTTCATCATTCCAATGATAATTTGCATTATTTTGCTTTTTTTTTGTATATGTTTGTTGAAAGCATGCGTATAATTCTGTAGCAATTTTTAATGAATGTTTATTTTCAAAAATCATTGAAGGTCAAATGAATTTGTTTTTTGTAATTTATTATGTGTTTATACTTATTTTTATGTATCTATGCTTGCCATGTTAATCTATGTTTTTTTAAGCAAATTTTCAACACATGACTATTTGTGAAATTTTGTATCGAAGATGAAAAATTATGTACATTTTATTTGTTAAATTTTTTCAAAAAAAAGAAAATACTCAATAGAATCAATTTTAATATCAAATGCTTTTAAACGAACAGGTCATTTTTCAAGTAATATGTCAGTTGGCCTCCATCAATTTCATTAATTAAAATGAATTTTTTTGGCTCTGATGCCAGCGTTTGAAGTTGGTAAATTGCAGCATGGGGAAGTTATTTTTTATCATAAAGCATTTCCATCTAACAATAGACCATTATTTAATCATTTTCATTCAATCAATGTTTGTTTGGCAACTTGAGTTTTATTTTTGCAGACAGCGATTCCCAAATTTTTTATTTACATCTGCAGCATTTATGGGAAAGAGTTTAGAATTCCAAGTATATTGCAGCACCCCCTTGCTCTGTCTTGGTGCATTTTAGAGATGCCCGTTAAGTGCTGTGACATAGTTGGGATTTATTTTACAAATATCAGAGATATTTTTCTTTTTACAATTTTGATTTTATTCGTCAATACAGAAAATCAAAGTTCAGTAATTTATAAAAACCTGCCAAAAGAAATATTGTCTTTTTTCATTTTTTTATTTTTATTTGTACTTTATGATTATATTGTATGTTTTTTTACGTATCCAGTACTCTCTGTACTAGTTTTTAGTATCATTGCATCATGAATAAAGTTCATTTTCAGAGTTAATGTGGGGTAGACTATTTTTATGTGTTTATTTTATTTATTTTCTGTCATTTTCTACGCTGCTACCTTGGCTAACGAAGATGATTCGTTCCAGAATCACGTTCGTTAGTTGAAATCTTTGTTAAGCCAGGTTTTCCTAGGATCAAGTTTACCTGCACAGTGTGCAGCGTAAAAACGCCGATTGGTTAAAAAATGTAAATTTCAGGTTTTTAACCAATCAGCGATTTCACGCTGCACACACGTTGGAAAAACTTTTCTTAGGAAAACCCGGCTTTAGAGCCGAAATGTCATTTACATTGAAAATCATTTGATTAGTTCCAAGTTCTGCTCAAAATATGAAGATAAGTTTATTTTTTAAACACTAAAGAACGCTATAAAAAATGATTGATTGAAAGCTAAAACAGGGCCGTCTTAAGAGCATCATGGACCCCCAGGCAAAGTGATTTTTCTAGGGTCATAAGAGGGCGAATTCTCGAAAATTTGAACCTGTTCTCATTTTTGTGAGGCACCGGGCCTGCCCAGTTCGGCCCATGCGTTAAGACGGCACTGACCTAAAAAGAAGAGATTCAAAATTGAATAAATGAGAATCTACAGGAAATGAGAATTTCACACAAGCTCTAATAGACAGGCAAGTGTCAACACGACCCAGTTAAGATCTTAAGCCGGGTTTTCCTAGGAGCAGGTTTCCTGTGCCGCGTGCAACGTGATTCGCCCAGCGCGACACGCCGTCCACTCACCAGTAAGAAAAGCAGCATGACTGTTTTACTACAGAGTGCAATACGCCTGAAGACAACGCTTTACGTCGGGCGGGATTGGCCGACTGCTTCTGGAGGAGTCAAATGCGTCGTGCGCCGCGGTTTTGCCGATATTCTCTTCGCTCTTGTGTGTTTAATTTCCCTTCCCTTCAAACCGGATCATGCAGACGACAGAGTAGCTGATGCCAAAGCCATATACTTTATATAGCCGCCCTGATCTGATGCGCCTCGCTAGGAAAACACAAACGCGTAGCGTGATTATGTAACACGTTTCTGTCGGCGCGAAATAGTCTAATTCGGTTCACGCTGCGCAACAAACCTATTCCTAGGAAAACCCGGCTTTAGGTGTCCACATACACACATTTGTGATTTGGTAAGAGTTCATTTCCGTGTCTGATACATGGAAATGGGAAAAAATAAGCTGCTAGAAACTTACACAACTTAATGTCCTTAAAATCTTTACTGAACTTGCCATTCAGTCCAGTTTTTTTCTTGCTCGTAGGGAGTTGTGAACGAAAACTACATTCTAGGTACTTTGTTTTTGATGGCTCCTTGTGCTCTTAAGAAAGAACTGAACTTGCCATCCGGTTCAGTTTGTGGGCTTGGATCGTAGGGAGCTGTTGTGAACGAAAACTTCTGCTGTCGTCTGCTTCAGTCTAGGTACTTTGTTTTTGATGGCTCCTTATGCTCTTAAGAAAGAACTGAACTTGCCATCCAGTTCAGTTTGTGGGCTTGGATCGTAGGGAACTGTTGTGAACGAAAAACTTCCGCTGTCGTCTGCTTCATTCTAGGTACTTTGTTTTTGATGGCTCCTTATGCTCTTAAGAAAGAACTGAACTTGCCATCCAGTTCAGTTTGTGGGCTTGGATCGTAGGGAGCTGTTGTGAACGAAAACTTCTGCTGTCGTCTGCTTCAGTCTAGGTACTTTGTTTTTGATGGCTCCTTATGCTCTTAAGAAAGAACTGAACTTGCCATCAAGTTCAGTTTGTGGGCTTGGATCGTAGGGAGGTGTTGTGAACGAAAACTTCTGCTGTCGTCTGCTTCATTCTAGGTGCTTTGTTTTTTAAGGTTCCTTGTGCTCTTGAGAAAGAACTGAGCTTGCCATTCAGTTCAGTTTGTGGGCTTTTCTTGTAAGGAACTACACTGAATAAAAATTGCTGCTTGATCCGAAATTCATTATAAAGATTTGAGTGATCTTCCTTTTTGACAGTAGATGGCAGCAAAAACAGTGTATTGGAACAGTGGAAATTCACATTTTATTTCAAGTCTGCTTCTGTATTAGTCATGTTTAGAGCCCGGAAGTTCAGGCAAAATGCCATAAATACCTTTTTTTCCCCTATTTTCAAACTTTTTTGGTAAAAATTATTATTATTTTTTTTTTTTTGAAATTTCCGTGCCAGAAATACCTATTTTAGTATAGTTTCAAGTTTATTAGTGAATTTCAGAGGCCATAATCTGTAAAACTTGCATATTTTGGGCATTGAGAACTCAAAGAATTGCTGTTTTAAAATTTTCCAACACTCAGCATTAATTATCAATCAAAGCCTTTCCTCTTCCAGCCCCATTTTTACGCAACCAAGTGATCTGAGAGATTGGTGTTCGCATGAGCTTTGCTTTGACCGGATACGTGGTTATACGAAAAAATATATTTTTTTTATTTTTACAAAAATAGAACAATACAGCCATGTTTCAATTATAGAAATGATAATGATTATTCCAAATAATACAACAAATAAAAGATTCGCAAATCGACCCAAGTAGTCGCCTGACGTCAAATATGACGTGAAATTTTGGTCATTTTCTCTGAATGACGTCAGTCAAAGAAAAATTCACGTCATTTCAAAGTCATTAAATGACCACGAACAATAAAGGTTAGGAAATAACGTGATTCTTGATGACCTTAATGAAATATCAGGTCATTTCATGACCTTATTGGCCATGAAGGTCATGAAATGACGTGTTTTTTGAGGCGTAAATGATTTTGCGTCATAAAAATCACGAATTTCTTTCGAACTGAAAAATTCTGTTCCGGATCAAAATATCAAAATTATCCAAAATGTTTGTTAAGGAACCTTCAGACGGTGTTTCAAAATTACCCTAGGCCTATTCGTTACTGGTTGTCACAAGATAAATAAAGTACTTTTAATTGCGATTTTGTTTGAATGGAAATGTAAAATTTTTCAATGAGTAATTGTTCATATAAATTTATCAACACGTTATATAAATTATAATTGCATCCATATCATGTTTTTTACGGAAGATCAGAGGATCTGTGGAATCTGTCAACAATTGAAAAAAATGTGATACATTGAACTAAAAAATGAATTTTTAAAAATCTTTTTTTTCCAAGAAACTATATTTTTCAAGGAAAAAAAAATGAAAGAGAACGAAAAAATAACTCCCATTGGCTAAACACAGCAAGAAATAATTTAACGGTAATTGTAATATTACTAATCAATACTTTGAAAGTGTTCATTAAATAACAACGGTTGATTGCTGCTACAATAGCGTGATCGGTAGTGGCACGCGAGATTCATAGGGTCAATCCTCGAACGGACTGGGTTCGAATCCGACCTACGTCAGCGGGTCACACTTTTTTTTCCCCGTCCATTCGAATAGCACCATCTTCGGAAAGTCGAAGTATTTGCAAATGACCATTTTTTGACGTCATTTTTGACGTTTCCAAAATGGACATAATGACCATTTTATCACGTCATGTTTGAGACATTTTATGACTTCCAAAAAACGTTTTTATTGACGTCAGGCGACAACTTGGGAAGAAGAGCCCCCACAAATCATTTTCTCTACCAACTCCGCGTCTGGTATTGGCGGCCCTGGAATTGGCCTATTCCTGAGAGTCTAGTAACATTCTATTTAGGACTTGAAATTAATTTAATTTGGATAAGAATGCAGTTATTATCTAAACTATGAAACAATAGACGGATTAAGTGCAACCGATTTTTCAGCTAGTTTTTGGGGACCCCCTTAATACCTTTGTGTGTATTTAAGTTATTTTTTCTTCCTTTCAAACATGTCTTTTTTTTAGTGCCTATTTTAGGCATTTTAATGCCTTCTTGCCTTCCTATTTCGACGATTTTCAGTGCCTGAACTTCCGGGCTCTAGTCATCTCTAATTTTGAGACTAGATGGCAGCACCAACAATTTAAATCAAACAGTGGAAATACCCATTTTACGAGTTCATGCCTAGGGTCAGTGCCAAAGCGCTGCTTCCGACTCCTCGTTGGATTGAATTTTTGTCGAAGTCGGGAGATCCACTCCGCAAATACACAATACTGGACTTGGAAAAATTTTTGGGGTTGATTTTTCAGGTTCGCAGGTTTTTCAAATTTCCCCGCAGCTCATTAGATTCAGCGAAGTCAGTAGATCTTTTAAGCCAAGACAGCAGTGGTCCAGCACCTGGGCTGGCCACAAAGACAACTGAGGGCTCACCCGAGCCAACCAGCCGAGACAGCAGTGGTCCAACACCTGGGCTGGCCACACAACAGGCGACCCATGACCCAATACTAGCAAAAACAAAAACACTCGCGGAAAATTAGCTACGTCCGGAAGGCACGCGACTGGCGGCGGCTCAATAAATGTGAAAACCGCGCCCACTCGGGGCAACTGTCGCGTCGCTTGCGGTTAAAAGCAAACAGATGCTCAATATTGATATTGTAAATTGTCGAAATGTAAATAAAACTTTCCTAATTTTCCCGGGGGTTTTTGTGGACGGGTCTTCGGGGTGTGATCGGGGGCGGCTTTGGCGTCTGCTGGGTTTGAGGGCTCCTCCTGGGTTGCCCCGGGGGGGGGGGCTGTGGGCTGTGGCTTGCTCTGGACGATGGAGGTAGGGAGACCAGGCCTCACGGCCTGGAGCTCTAGTCATAGGGATCGAGGGCTAGAGGCGCTGGATCGGGGGGCTTGGAACCCAGACCCTTCGGCCCGGTGCAGTCAGCTCTCTTCAGCGTGGTCCAACCCCTCAAGGTAAAAGGCTTATCCCTCAAAGGACAGAGCCTGGGCCTCGACTGGTCTTACAGTAGATCTTTTATGTACGGTGTTAAAAAAATTTCCACTGATGGCTGGATTTTGAACTTAGCTTTCTTCGTGAAACTTTTGTTGCGAAACTTTTCCCAAGCACTACGCGATAGAAATGTGGAATGTGGCGTTGGTGTATCTTTTGTCTGATTTTTCAAACGTGGCGAACTTAAGGGCCCTTTCACACAGAGCGGACGCGGGTCCGGAAGAAGTTTTAACAATTGGTACATACGGAGCCTTTCAGGCGAGGCGAAATTCGCCCGCAACTTCGAAGTGTTCATGCGGGTCCGGATGTCGTCCGCATGTGTCAAAACCTAAGTGCGGGCTCTGCATCCGCACATACAAGTTTTGTACATTAGATTATTCGGAGCTATTCACACGATGCGGATGAGGAGCGAATTCGTCCGCATATTTGGCTACTTTTTAAAAATGATTTTGCCCGGAATGTTTTTAATTATATTTGCCATAAATACCCTTAAGAACACCATGTGAAGGTCCCTGTTCATCAATGCGATGTACCCACATACGTCTATCCCTCCGTTTCCTTCGGAGATGAAGGAGATATAGCAACTTTAACTGTCTTTTGTCCATACTTTATAATTTTATACAATAAAACTTGTCAACAATGGCCACTGACGGGACCAAAATTATAAGCCGTTCTGTTCATTACGAATATTTAATTGACTGCATACTTTAATATAACTTTTAAATTTAATTAATTTAATTAAATTATCGGTTTAATTAAAAAATATTTTTTTTCTTTTTAAATATTTAAAATTATTTTAAATATTTATTTTTTAAATTTTTTATCTTTCAATTTTTTTTAACTTTTAAAACTAAATACTTTTATTAAACAACGTTATCCACGTACGGCGTTCACTCATGGCCGCATTAAGACGTTTGAAGGCCCTAAACTCTTGAATAGATTTGTTGCCCCCCACCCCCGATACCTACAAGTATATTTTTATATAATCTATAAACGAAGAAAAAAAATTAAATTTTATATTTAAGAAGTAATTAATATTATTAGTTAATTAGAAGTAACTATTTTAGCCCATGGATGGAATTTCACTCTAAAAGGTTTATGTAAGTTATTTTATAAAACTTGAAAAATCCAAAAAATAAATTTATCGGTTGCATTCGAGCAAATGCAACCGATCAGCTTATTGGTTTCATTTCTAAAAGAATTATTATAAAATTTTTAATGTAATCCGGGCTCAAGACAGAATTATGATGTGAATATTTCTAAGCACAGACATTTGTGTCTCCATCCCTCCCTTTTTTTACTGTTTGCAAAGTCTAATATCTCCTGAAATTTTTTTTTTTTTTTTGGAACATCGTTGCATGTGTTTTTGGAATTTTTCTTTCATATTTTCCAAAAAGACAGATCTTAGATTTTTTTTTTTTTCAAAAGCTTTTGAAAAATATTTTGATATATTATCGACTGCTTGTGAGGATCGAATTGAAGACATCTTTATAACCATATTCTATGGGGCTCTAGATTAAACCACCAAAGAATGGCTCTGGGCTGCCTATGAGCACTCTGAATCAGGGGTGAAGGAGAAAAATAATTACAAAAATTGCAAAAAAAAGAATAGAAAAAAGTTTTTATGCAAAATTTAAAACTAAGAATGTACTGGACTGAGAGACTCGCAGAGAAAAGCTTCAAAAAAAAAAAAAAAAAAAAATTAAATACTTTTATTAAACAACGCACTATCCACGTATGGCGTTCACTGGGTAAAAACAAAATCAGTCTAAAGATGCGCGAATATGTGCTCGTGTGAAAGGGCATGCGGATCCGGACCCGCGTCCGCATCCGCTCCGTGTGAAAGGAGCCTAATATTCTCCTGAGATTTTTCTGGTTGGAGTTTTTAGCCCTCGAGTTGATGTTGTCAGTTGCTCGCAGCTCGGTCGAATCTTTTTTGTGTGCCTCACGTATTTTTTTTTTTTTAGTTTTACTAACTTAAAAAGAAATTTTTGAGACAAATTTCGCTCGTCGAGATTACCACCACTGACCTCCGATGATTCGCGAGAAAATCTGCTACTGTTACTTCCATAACTCCCACAGTAGGTTTTTGAAATCAATTATGTGACCTGTGTGTTTGAAGAGGGTTTGTAGTTGTGTGTTGAAATACAAATTGTTTTCGTCAAATCAGAAATAGTTTTTTGCTGCATTAACCGCAATTTCCAATCGAAACTAATATCAAAAATACAGTCAAACCTCGTTAATGAGTCACTCTTAGGAGAGCAAAAATATGACTTAGTAAGCGGAGTGACTCGTTAAACGGAGTAAGCCATAAATGTGCCGATTCCTGCCTGAAGACAATTGGGACTTCCAAAAAGTGACCCGGTAAGCGGAGTGACTTGTTAACCGGGTGACGCACTAACGAGGTTTGACTGTATATAGTTTTTCATCTTGTCGCGGGCCAGCTGAATTCCACCCCCCTGGACTATTTTTTACTTTGTCGAACATTCTACACAGCAACGAAGTGACAAAATATTTCGATTTCATTTATAATTGCTTCAATTTCGAAAACTTGTCTAGTGATTCTAAATAATACTGTATTGATTAAAAAACACAATATTTATATATATAAGTTCTTAACTTCACATTTGTGCATCTGCGTTAACTTGTATCCGGATCCGGCCCGTGAGCCCGAGCCCCAATACATTTGCTACCATCTCCATAAATCTCAGAGCCGCCCCAAATATTTCCAATAACTTTTTTTTTGAGTTCACACAAAGCAATAATAAAAATAAAAACCGATAGTAAAAGTTGTCGATATATGTATATATATATATATATATGGGTACTTGGAAGAAAACTCAAGACTATGCACATCTAAAATTCTCAAAAAAAAGGCATTTTACAAAAGCTTCGAGCTCATAATTCAGCTTTGTTTCAAAATTTCTCACAAAATTATCTTCTAATTTCAAATAAAGCTTTCGATTGCACACACACACATCAAATTGTTTATAAAGTATATTCTATTAATTAAATCATCAAAACTGTGTAACTCAATTTAAGTGTCGCGGAAATTTAAGTGTAGGTTCAAGTTTGCCGCGAGATAGAAAAGGTTGAAAACGCTGATATAGAGGCTGAGTGAAATTTTTTGTTTCAAAATTGAAATACTACGTACTGTTGAAATTGTACGTCTACTACTAAATTAGCTGAGATATTGAATGTATCGCCATCTGTTGGGATTATGAAATTATAAATCACAAGTAAAAATTTATAAGAGCAGAAGAATGTTTTTGAACCCAACAGTGCCTCCTGAAGTTGATTTTCTGTGGTTCCCAACTTTGAGGCGCAAATGAGAGATGATCTGTCCGCTAAAAAGTCTCGCCACAGAGAACAACAGGCCTTCAACGGTACAATTATTCAATCATTACACTTCACTCATAGTTAAAAAAATTTATGACAGCACTACACATAACAAACGTTACACAGGAACAAACTTCACGGAAAGTTCACTACACGCACATTACAACCAATTCGGAAGACTGCCTAATAATACTCAAAAAATCGTCAACGAATAAGGCAAATACCAGGAAATACTAAAAAATTTCTAATGCACTTCGACACACTATTCGTCGACGATTTTTTGAGTATGTATCAATTCGTTAGAGGTTCCGCAGAGGAATATGGACGAGGTGCATGTCTGGTTTAGTAGTGCGCCCCTGAAACAAATGGAGTGCTCGATCTAGTGTCTGATTTCGTGCTCGATAGCACTTGAGATCAACACGTCCCAATAAAATAAAACCTTATACAAATTTCATTCAAGGATTAAGATCATCCTGATTTCATTCATACGCGTACGTCAAACTTGCCGTAAGGGTGCTCTTCTTTTGATGATGGACATAGGCAGTGCTCGTGACTAGAAAAATATTGAAGACCTCTGGTCTTGATCTTTCGCGTAAAAAATTCTCAATTGTAATTCGGGAGGTGCTAGAATTCGTTCAACAAAATACTTTGTGTAATCGAGCACCCTCGGCTCCGACGCCACTGGTCAGGACATTTGTATAAATTATGTATAATAACCTGGACAAATAGGTCATGGTAACACACTCCGTCGGTCACACATCAGGTTCAGACGGACATGATGTACCTCATACATGTTCAAAACCACACTGTCTAGCGTGATGTTGGCATATCGTGGTGATTTACGGCCTGCTACCGCCTAGGACAGTGTTATCCAAAATGTGCGTCGTGGCTCCTAGGGGGTGTCGTGGTGATCTGTCCATATTGATGTGTGCCTATACAATGCCAGAAAGTGGTTCTTTTGGAGATTATTCTGGGGAGCCAGGAGATAAACAATGACTAGAGCAAAACCACTGGTGCCGAAAGTTTGAGTACCACAAGCCTACTAAGGTGAAGTCAGTAGCGGCTTTGGGGGTATGTGAGCTGCGAGAGAAAATGCATTGTGAGTGAAGTTATAGGGGCTCTGAAATGAATTGAAATTGCTGGTGATGCGAAACAATCTTTATGGTATTGTTTTAGAAAGGGTGCCGAAATTGAGGTTGAAAATACGGGACACACGCCAAAAAAATAGTGCCAAATGTGATCAAACCATATTAAGCATTCAAACTGTCACCGTTAAGAAGTGTCACGATCCCTGAAGTTTATTTTTCAAAAATAACTTTAAAAAATATTTCATTATATTTTTGGATAACACTGTACAGTATTTTCAATGGTTTTTTTTTTTTTTTTTAAGTTGAGTAAGTGCCACGCCTCCGGAATAGAGCACGTAGCTGTACAATCGTCGTCCTTATCAGAAAATACTTGTTCGCTGATTGTAATGGAGATGTAGGTGCCGACTCCAATCGATGATGTCCAGTGGATATTGGAATGAAATCGTAAAAATAACATCACGATGTTTTGATTTCATCTCTCATTCGGAAGGAGACATTGACGGAGTCGTGAGTACGTCATTGTTGAAGTGATTCCCACATTAATATCATTTTCTTCGATATGCATATTAATTAAATCATGGGTAATTCCCAGTTACTTATTAATCATTTTTCGTTATCACCAGTTTCTTTTTTTTTCTCCGCTGTCTTTGTATATTGTGAATTCCTTTTGTGATTGGCGAATAGTATTCACCGTTTCCCATGTTGCATATATTGCGAAACATTTCTCTTGTAATTTATACAGCGTTTTTCCTCATTGCTCTGAATGGAGTTTCTACCCTTGAGCATTTTTTTGTTGTATTATGCAGTGATTTGATATCAGTGTTTTAAAATAGATTCATAATTATCATCAGTGGGGAATATGAAATGAATTAATTTGTTTGCTGCGAGTGAGGTCGAAAGTATTCGCTGTCACTGTGATTTTCTATCGGTGAATTAAAAGCGATGGTCGATACAATCATCAAAGAGATCAGAATTTTAGTAAAACACAACATTTTTTTCACTCACGCCCCCCCCCCCATATATATCTTAGATCTATGGCATCCTTGATGGGTTCTCTGTAGTGAATTTATAGTGTGAAATGAATTTGCCTTGGGCTGGAGCTCTGTCAACCCCTACCCCCTTGTGGAGTGTGCAATGATTTCACTCTACTTACTGCACACCAACTCTTGCCATAACATCATACAGCAATTCGCTTCAGATTTAACTGGGTCAAAAATTGCCATCTATTGGTGGTCGTCTCAGATTTGGTAGGGAAAGAACTTCTTGTCTGTGCTCTTTCCTGGAATTGAACAGCAGCCTTTGTTGTGGTATGTGCACATCTTACACTGCACTGGCCATGATTTCACTAGAGGGTGATACAAAAATTATGGTAATTTTAAAACAACCTCCTACATAAAGTGTTGTCAGCATACACTCACACTTTGTCCCCCCCCCCCCCCCAGGAAAGAGAAAGAAAAAAAACTGAAAGGTGACATTGACTCAAGAGCATGATATAGAATGTGAGGTGCTACCATCTACAGCACATTCGAGTCATAATATTACCACCACATATTTTTGACACCAACTGCATGCATCTACTTAAATATGGCAAGAGTACTGGCTATGAGTACTAATGGCTTCATGCTAATACAAGATGAACTGTAATAATTCTGAAAATGTATTACCCGTTACTATCGCAGGACAAACAAGATTACCAAATTTCTGAAATTGGGACAATTGTCAGCTTTCCAACCAACCAAGCATCATGGTGTGTTGACACCACTGCAACAGTATCATGACAACGTGAAAACTCACAAAATCAAATTTTCTGCCAAAATCCGGAGAAATTGTAACAAATCCGGAGAGTAGGAGGAACGATGAAGAATCCGGAGTCCCCCACCTAAATCCGGAGAGTTGGCAGGTCTACAAAAGTTATAATACTGATATGATAGCATTATCTGTGACTGTAATAAGCAGCATCTACTGTTAATAAGTTCTGGCATCTAATAATGTTCCTTTTTAAAACATTCTCACGTTTAGTAAAACTTATTTTCATAATCAAAGAAAATAAGGAAGCTAAAAAAGTTATATTGCTGTTCGGAATTTTTGTTCATAAACGTGGAGAAAAAGGTTGGCAAGGGCGCTCGATTAGCAGGTCCCCATTGGTATTCCTTTAATCTGCTTGTGGATATGTATCTATGTTTTCGTCCTGGACTGGAGTATGTTGTAAGGTTTTGGACACCATACCTACAGAGGGACATAGACTTGGTTGAAGGGGTGCAGAGAAGAGCTACGCGTGTCCTTATTGGCACACAGGGCTTGAATTATGAAGAGAGACTTCATTTTTTGAAAATGTTTACATTGGATGAAAGCAGGTGTCGGGGAGATATGATCGAAGTCCCGATGATGTAGATGGACCATGAACTTTTAGTACACCGCCAATCGACTGCTTTTACAAGGGGACACCAGTATCGATTGGTGAGGGACAATGCAAGGTTATGGTGTCGCAGGGAATTTTTCTCTAATAGGGTTGTTAATAAATGGAATAGCTTACCCCCGGAGGTAGTAAATTGTAACACAATTGACACATTTAAAAGAAATACAATAAACATGTTGGGGTAAATCGAGAAGCTATCCATTCTTAGAATAAGACAACCATAAGTATTCTTTATGGGCGTTGTATAATATTTTATCATGTGTATATATTGTTTATAATTTGTGTTAATTGCATTTATAATTGGGTTGCTGTATATTTGAAATATATGACATCCATATTTTTATGGGCATCTTTTTATCAGCCATCTCATTGGGCATTTTGCCTGTTGTGGCGTTGTATTTGTATTTTATCTTAAAGCTCATCAATTTTCTTATCGATGGTTATGAAACAGTCCAAACTTTTTTGTCCACATTTTCCATAGAAAAAAATGTATCCGAAATGTTTGTGCAGCCACTTTCACTTCAGACCGACGTAGCTTCTTTGCTCCGTCCAGATTTTTTTTCGTGAGCAGCGATGCTCATGCTGCGACTTTCTCAAATGTTGGGTACTAGATTTGAATGAGAAAAATTCCTTGCATATTGCCATTTATTGAACTGAAAAGACATTTCAGTTCACTATAAGCTGACTCATTTTCTCAGCACCACTGTGATTGATAGAAGTAAAGACGGTGATCCATCCGATTCTTTACATGCGAGAGATTGTGTAGAGGCTGATTGACATGCTAAAGTTGCACAACGGACTGCCCAAATACATCGTAGAGCCAGGGCAATGAGTTGGGAGGTGCAACTTATTGTGTAAATTTGTTGGATTCCCCCCTCCCCCCAAATTTGACAGAACAGAATTTTTCGTATTATTTGGCTCTTGGGGTTCCCTCTCCCCTTTCTATTGTGGCTCTACGCCTGTCAGGAATCTACAAGACTTCTAATTTGCAAAAGGTTGCCTTCCGAGATTAGTGATATTCTAGTGAAATTTATTTTTTTTAAAAATTTAAGGGAAAAAAGTGGGTCAAGATTCTTTTCTTTCCAATTGGTTGGTAATCTTTCCAAAATATGTACACTCACAGTGCACACAATAACCGATTGATAACTTTTACCAAAAAAAATCCCGGTTGTATGTCATACAACCAAGTATGATGACATAAATACAATGATAAAAGTAAATATGATTTACAGTTCTTCAACTGTGGCAGAGATGAATGGTCATTATACAATGTATGATGACCATTCTTCTGTTCGCCATTTGATTGAGCGGGACATAAGAAAACAGGACAACTAAACTGTGAATTTTTTTCTTCTGATTATCCGTAAACAGAATCTCCCCCCCCCCCCCCCCCCCGAGCAAAAATCCCTTGTTTTTCAACCATTGTGAGAAGTTTAAAAATTATGATACTTTTTATAATGCAGGATATGTTCTATGGATTCCCCTGTGAAAGACTTCCAGTTGAACTGTGAATATGGTCAGTTGAAAGAAACTAACCGTTAACTGAAGAAAATTATTATCATAATTTTTTTAGTTTATACATTCCTTCACTATGGAAAAGTTATTGTAAAAGCAGCACTACACGTACGTGGGTCAGAGCAGCTATTACAGCCCGAGTAGGACATACGAGCTGAGTACAGAAATGTTTGTCAATAAGGAATCCTTTTGAACTCCTGTGTAGTCTTGCAGACCCTCCTATCAGTCTAATGATAACTGATAGGGAAAGAATTAGCCTGGCTCAACGCTAATTTCAAATACACAAAAACAAAAAAACTTCCAATGAAAAAATTGAGATAACAAATCAAAGTCCTGATAAGTATAAACAAATTTTTTCCTATGTTATGATGATGGTCCGATCAGTATGCTTAGTGAAAGTGGTAACAATCCCAAGTGATAACATTATTCGTGATTCTAATAGACGACGTCTACAGTATATATCAGGACTTGACAAATCAGAAAAATATTTAGGCTCCATCCCAATTTTTTTGGCGCCAAACATGGTATTTTGCTCAAGCAAACCTGTCCTAAATGTTTTCTTTTAGTTTTCCCACATTAAATAATGTATGCAATCAGAAAATTTTGTGTCGCCCTTAAATTCCAATTTATAAAATTTTAGGTGTCAATACTGATGTTTTAGTTGCCATGGTGACCTGAAATTTATCCAGCCTTTATTTTTATATGTACTCCCAAGAAATTTAGTTGCCGCCAAATTTTTTTCCAATATGTCAATGTCTGTTGTATGTAGTTAGGGGGACCTTGAGAGAAGGGAAATTAAATATTTTTTGTGTAATACCTATTCCATGGTTTTTTATTACATTAATTTATGTTTCGCCTTGAAGTTACAGCACAAAAGAATGGAATATAAGGAGGAAGCATCTCTGCGAAGTTTGTTCTGATAAAACATCGAAGAACAACTGGATGGTGTATTTATAGAGCCTTGAGGTAAAGAATTCTATCATATTAGCTACAGCATGGGTAACAAGCCATCGTGCTGTTGGTGGTGTGCCTCCCGGCCGGGAGATCCAAAACTTGAGGACAGTTATTTCCCTAACGAGGTTTATCCCGATGAAAGTGTTTCTAATTTACAACACATCAGCGAGAGAGAGCCAGAAGGTAAATGAATGTGTCTTTACATCTTTTAAAATTCATTTTTCTTACTAAATTACTGTGTATTGTTTTGCATTAACAAACATGATTGCCGCTTATATACGAGTTTATTTTTTCAAACTTTTTCACTTTTTTTTTTTCAAAAAAAAAAACAACTTTCTTTTCAGCAGTTTCTGAATCTTTGGGATGAGCTCTGTCGAATAGGAGTATTTTTGGTAGAAGTTACACAGTGTAAAGTCAGTCGTTCCTATCAAAAGGGAACATAACAAAGCAGTTGTCCTATTGGTAGGATTTTTACAAAATGGCACATTTTTTCAGAAGTTCTTTCAGTCTCATTTTACTGTAGAAACTTTTGATAAAACAGACACACATGGAACCTAAAATTTTGCCTGTTAATGAGGGGTATCCATTAACGAGTGGTAAAATATATTGAGTTCCACCAATGTAATTCAAAAAAAGTGTCTGTGTTGGTGGAGGTGTTCATTACGGGAGGTTTTACTGTAGAATGATCATGTTTCGTATGTTAAAAGAGCAGCAAAGGTACCTGCTTTGGCTAGGTGAAACCTCGAATCAACAGGTGGCTAGAAATTTTCAGACTTAACTAGCTCCAATTTTAATCGTCAGTTGACATTTCCACTAATTTTCTTTCAAAATGGAACACTTCCAAAATTTAAATGCAGATATACTTTTTAAGTATGTGATTCAACAACTCCCTGTACATTCGCCCGGATAGTGAGAGATTGGTGGTTAAATTCCCCACAGAGGAATGTAAATTTTCTTTCTGAACTACATCCCGATCTCTGCTTGGTTATCCAGGCTTTCGTACGTTGTATGAATAGCAGAGAGTGACATAATTTCTTTCTATCAGCATTCATACATATGATTTAAGGAAGGAAAATGTCTTTCCTGTGTAGTTCAATGGTTGGAACACTCGCCCGGACAGTGAGAGATTGGTGGTTCGATTCTCCACAGAGGAATGTGAATTTTCTTTCCGAACTACATCCTGATCTCCACTTGGTTATCCAGGCTTTTGTACTTTGTATGAATATGTTAAGATTTTGAATTAGTAATGGCAGTATAGCAATATGGCATGGCAGAGTTGGTGTGTGGTGAAGTAGTAGATTTTGTGAGTTGTATTTCTTTCTTCAGTGGTGTTGGTCGGAGAAATGATCAGGTGGATTTTGCTGGGAACTCTGTTGGAGAAAAATTTCTAAGGCCAAGATTACACTATAAAAGTATCATAAAAGTTCTTTTTATTAAACTTTAACAATTCAACGAATTAGCTATTATTGGTTACATTCAATAGAGTATAACCAAATAAGCATGTTGGTTTTTTTTTCTTTCAAGTTTTGTAAAAGATTTTTTTATCAAACTTATATAGTGTAATCCCGGTGTATAGTTGTGGAGAAATGACATCAATCAGATTGATAATTGGCACAAAAAAAGGAAGAAAAACTTTGAAAAGGGAGTGTGTTCAAAAGATGAAAATGAAAAAAAAAAAAAGAAGCCAGGTGGAAAGAGTTTGATGAAGCAGTTTGATTTAAGATTCAATAAGATTCTTGAGCTGTAGGTCGCGACACACCTGATACGCAAGTGCTTCTCAGATGAGTTGTACAACTCTACTAACAATCAGGGATTCGTGGAGTCACGTCCTAAGCTTTACTTGTGGGAGCTTCTTTGATGAGTCGTGTTTGGATGCATTTATTGCTGCACTGGTTTCACTAATTTCAGAAAAACAAGCAGTTCCATGGGTCACGAAGCTGATCTTCCTGTTCTTTTTTGGTTGCAAGCTGAGAAAGGTTAAGAACCCCTGCTCTACAATTTACAAGGTGGTGGGGGGGGGGGGGGGGACTAGCCTCACACAAAATAGATTTGTATACTTTTATGTCTTAAATTTATAGGGATTTTTTTTGTCTGTTTTAATCAAGATTCTCGATAGCGATACAACTCCGGTTAATTATGGTTTTACTGTAATGCCTTTCAATCACTAAATGATTAATAATATAACGTCTCCAATAATAAAGCAATAAACAATACGAAAAAAGATTACCAACTTAAAAATGTTTGGAATTTCAGGTGTGGAAAAGGCATCTATTACTTGTATTTTTAGGCTACCATCCATTATTCTTATTGAGTTTCCTGTTGATTTTTTATTAAAATATTTTATCAATTTTAAGTAATTGGACTAAAAAAATCTGACCTAGTGGTAGTAAAGATTGGCCTATACTATGTGCTGCGTAGTAATTAATGGACATTCATTATTTACCAAATTCGATCTTCTATGTATTTGCCAAATGAAACATTTTGTTGCGCTTTTACACAATGGTAACTGCTTCTTGTATTTGTGCTTATGTATCAAACTGACCAAGTTCTATATTGGACCATGAGGTGATTTGTAAGAAAACAAAAATATGTTGTGTTGTTAATGAACTAACTAAAATTTAGTTGTAGCTAAATGTTAATCAAAGGAGAAAAGTATTGAGACGTATTGAGTATTGAGTATATTGAAGATCAATTGTTTGGTTACTACATTATTATTTTTTTTCTAATAATGATTATTTTCGCTTTAATTTTGCTACATAGATTATGAGGAAGATCCTTCTACCCACCCTACAGCTGGTCCACTATTCATGCAAAGATCCAGGAGTGATATGCGATGTGAGTTTTGCGTTGCTGTTTCTTCTACGTGGTTTGGGTTTTTTTTTTTTTTTTTCCTTCTCCCAATTTCAGAATATAGCCTATGTGTTCCTTCAAAAATATTAAATTTATGAAAATATATTAATAAATTAGATTGCTAAACTTTTTTTTTTGATATGGTAAAACTAATTTCACATTTTTATATGAAACGTTTTTTTAGATGAATTTCCAGAAGTGAAATCAAACATTCTTGTATTATATTTAGTCATTTCAATATTAACAAAAAGGTTTTTTTTACAGACTTTCGAGACAAAAGAAGTCAAAGCAATGTGAGTAACCTTTTATGCAAAAAAATCACATATTTGAGTAAAACTTGTAAATTCTCAATTCAAAGTTATTTGACAGGTTTATTCTATTTCAAAACACAGTGAAATTTATATGGCACAATGTCTTCATTAGAGGAAAGGTTGTATACATTAAAAAAACAGTATTTCAACTGAAATAAAATATCATCTTCATAGATTCACAAAAGATTAAGTAATTATGATGTAAGTCTTTAAAAAATGTGTAATCAGTATATGTCCAAAAATTACTTTTTCAATGTCTTTTATGAGATTTTAACCCTTTACATATAATCGAACTGTAAATGAGTTTTTATATCTTTCTCATATTTAACTGCACTAAATTATTACATTTTGAATGTATATACTAGATAATTCCCATTCCCCCTAATTCAGTCATTTCAGAGCTGCCTACTCACTACATGTACGTGGACTCTTCTTGGGGTCATAAATAAATACGCTCAGCTGTTGCTTTTCCTTTTTTATTTCCATCCAGACACAAACCCATTGAGACCACAGCCTTCCACTATACAAGATTTTGAAGGCGTGGCATGAGTGTTTTTGGTGGTGAACTATGGTACTCTGAACTGTCCTCCTGAATAGCTGTTTCTTTGCTTGTTTCATAAATCAGCATGTTTGTATGATACAGATGTTTAATAAATTACTCAAGAATGTACAGTGTAGATGCACTTTCAGTCCAAGAATTTTCTTGGTGTTGGGGAGTTTACTTTTCACCCCCTCTCCTTCTCATCGGAGGAGGGTGCTATTATGTTTCTATATTCAAGTGTAAATTTTAAAAAAAAAAACCCATAATATGCCCATTGTGTACACAAGTGAAGAAAGGTAATTAACACTGGCAAAATCATCATACAAGACGTAATTGTGGAGATTAAAAAATGGCTCCTTTAGTAACCATAATTGAAAGGAAGTGCCACAATCAGTTGATCTTTTTCATGCTCATTGAGTTGTTCTATTATATGTGATGTTTTATTTGTATAAATGCATGAAAATATATCTTGCCTCACATTTATAAATATTTGGTGGGGTAGTCTCTTCTTTTTTTTTTCTTTTTTTTTGAGTTTTGTAAAAAAGTTTAAGATATTTTTATGATATTCGTAGGACATTCGGGTATAAGTTTGTAATAATATAGTCAATATTTTTTTCATGTTCTTAATGTTCATTATTCATATATTGTTGCAGCTTCTTGGTTCGAGACCACTGAAAAAATCCAGTTCATGTTCCACCATATATTTGGACGATAGTACAGTTAGCCAACCTAATTTGAAAAACACCATAAAATGTGTTACTTTAGCCATATATTACCACATTAGAAATAGGACTTCGAATAGGATATTGGATATATTTGATGAGAAATTGCATCCCTTGTCTGTAAGTTGAAAAAAAACATTTATTTTCAATTTTTTATTTCTAATTTTAATGATTTTTTCCTCCCAATGTTGTTTTATGATGTTTCTTCATTACTCTTATCATATTTTTATTTTTTTTTAAATTTTAAATACTTGTTTTCCACTCTTGCATAGTTTTTTTTTTACATTTTGCATGATGGTATTATACAAATTTATATTTATTATAATGATTTCATGTAATTTTTTTTTTTTCAAATTTATCTATAAATAATCAAAGGGATGTAAAAAAAATATCATGCAACCCACAAGTCAATATATGACTCACTTCAATCAGATTATCCGAAATACCAGCACTTTTTCCCCTCGTGTTAAATAAATTGATGCCTTCAAAAATGCAATGCAGTTTCTCCCTATAATTGCTCGATTGAACTTTTGTCAATTGTTATGCTTCTTCTTCCCGGTACTCTTCTGATTTCAAGATGTAAATTACATCTTGAAATCATCCAAAAAGTTGAATAACTGAAAAAAACTAGTGTTAAAAAAATAATTGTTAATTAAATAAATGCAAAAATGGGCTAGTTGTAGTTCATGTAGCTTTTGAGCAACTAAAATGAATGTCTTAGTTGAACATAAAAGTGGTCTTAACACACTTTTTTTGTAACTTGATAGTCAAATTTGAATCTCTTGATTGCAGAAAGAAAAGGTACCTGATGACTATCACAAGCATGATCCTGATCATAGAACCATATACAGGTTGGTCAGGACCTTGTTTAATGCTGCACAGCTGTCTGCAGAGTGTGCCATAATCACACTGGTTTGTAATTTGTTATGTTTTTGTGGTCTTATTATTGTTTGTATTAAAAAAATTCCTGTGTTTAAATTTGTTTTTAATTTAGCCAATCCGTACACTACGTGCAATTCAAAATCTATTATTGGGTCCAAACACATACATGTACTTATCATTCTTTGTCATAGTCATTTTTTTTCCACCCCACGTTTTTAACGTCATAGAACAAACTTTTATGAATACTCCACATAAAATTAAATCACCTAGCTGCACAGCTGGTTCAGCGCTATAGGCCCAGAACACACAGCTATCATCATCTTTCTTCAAGATTGGATTTGCTTGATTTTCTTTTTTCTTTATGTTAGCCAAAATGATGCCATGGAAAATTGTTTGGATTCGTTGTTGAATGTATGAATTGATCATAATTATTTTTAATAAATCAAACATGTTTCATTACCAGACTAGATGTAACTAAAAACAATTTCTTTTCTCTGAAAGAGGTTTTAAAAAGCACATGCGAAAGCTTTAATTTTTGTGAATGTCAATGAACTTTTTTGGAATTTTCATTGTGCCCACAATTTAAAAGAGCCTAGTGCAGAGAGATTCCTAACATTTTAGTTCATGTGGAACCCTTGATGGTTACATGACTGTTTCACAAAACTCAAACTTGAATATATCCAGTGATACAGATATTTTTTATTTCACTTCTAACAAAACACCTTTTGACACTACAGGACCCTAGAAAAACGCTCATGGAATACTATGGTATAGTTTATCAGTCTTGTTTCTGAATAGTGTTGTCTTGAATATTTCTGGAAATTCCACAAACAAGATTGCCAATCATCAATCTACAGTTTTTCTTTCTCCTTTTTTTATTCTTTTACTCCAACTTAAAACAACTAGTTGAAAAAAGCAAAATGTTTATCTATGTGACCCGTTTTAAATAGTTTTTTTTGTTCCAACATTTAATTCATAGGTTTTTTTTATTAAGTTCTGCGTATAATTGTTTCAGGTGTATTTGGAGAGGCTTCTCACCTATGCTGAACTTGATGTAGTTCCCAGTACATGGAAGCGTCTTGTTTTAGGAGCGATCCTTCTAGCTTCAAAAGTCTGGGATGATCAGGCTGTATGGAATGTAGATTATTGTCAGATACTGAAAGATATACCAGTAGAAGATATGTAAGTAAAAAGATTATTTTGAGTTAATAAAATTATTTCTAACTAGCTATAATACCCGGCTCTGCCTGGGTTTTTTTTCAATGAGGCTTTTTGGATCACGTGATATCTCTTTCTTTGAGGGACATACAAACTGTGTCTAAGGTAACGAATATGAAGACTTCCTGCACGACTTATGAAAGTAACAAATGCAAATTTAAAGAAACATAGAAATGAATATATATTTTTCCGTTTTCTTAAGGGGCGCTAGGTATTTAGATTTTCCCCCCTCTTGAGCTTCAAGTTACGCATCTGCCTGTTTCTGCTTCAAAGTTTTTTTGACACTTCAATATCTGTCATTGGGGAAAATAATTTGCATAATTTAAAAATTGCATAACGATACATATGACTATAAATATAAATACAGTAAACCTGCCATCTAAATTGGACACCTATTACCATTAAAAGCTGTGGAATTTCTTTAATGTACTTTACGGACCCATTATTAATTTTAAAGCATTCTAAACTATATGAATTTATGCATTTGAATATCGAAAGACAATACTGAGACATTAATTTTCATGCTTGAGGAGATATAAATAAAAAGTTGAAATCAATGTTATTGCATATATATTCAACTCAAAAGTAGGTCCAGCTAATTACTTCATATTTAATTTTCTGGGCTTCGTATTCTAAGCGAACTCAATATTTCAAAAACCGAGAATTCAATGCAATTTTTTAAATTATTGATGTGTCAGAAAACCCCCACTAAATTTCCGCATTTCTATAGTAAACAGCAATTTTAACACTGATTTCTATGGAGATCATCCTTTTGCCTTACCCTCAAAGTGATGCTGATGATGGTGTCTATTCGAAAGCTCTTATTACTGGAAGGATTGAAAAAAGTGGCAAACCATTATAAAGGCGTAAACTATTATACATATATGTACAGCATTGAAGAAGTAACAAACATTGTAAAGGCATATACACATCTGAAACGCATTGCTAGAGAACCACGGTAACCAAAGTAAACATTCCGAAAGTGATTGTTGAGGCCCAAAAACCATTGTTTCCCGACAGCTTTTTGCCCTGCTCTGATGAAATTTTAAAGTAGTCTATCGTTCATGTTGGGTCCCATTTGGTATATATGCAAAATTTGGTGACGATCGATGTAAAATTGGAGATTTGTATAGAGAACATGCACACACGCAGAAAATCAATTTTATATATATAGATTTAAATTTTTTCTATTAAAATAAGAAAAATCTACATGTATTGAGAGTATGTAAATGATATGTGAAATTAAAAAAATATGGTCTATACCCTATCTGTATCTTCCTCTAAATATTCGGAGAAAAACTATACTTCTTTTCATAGGGGGAACGCAGATAATACTAAACTTTCCCTTATATTGTACTGAACCACAATTAATTTCCTTATAAATCTTATTCACACAATCATAGACTTCACAGTTCTCTGTTTGGCTGTCACTGCAAAATTGCCACACAAAAGACAGTTTCGGTAACTGTATATGTCACATATTATAGCTAATGTTTTAAGTCTAAGCACTTAGCAAACTGGTCATACTTCAGGCATTAGCCATGACATAGCAATACCACAAAGTTACGAAATAGTCTCTTAGGAAAATTATAATGACTTAAGTTCATTTCTACATTACTTATGATTATAAAATTATTAAAATGATTGAATTATTTTTGATTGAAAGTTATTGTGATTCTGATGAGTTCATAAAATCTTTGAAGAACTTGTCTGAGGGCACAATGCATTTTCAGAATTAGTTTTTTAACAGCAAGACATTTTTTTTTTTTTGTTATTTTTATTTCTTATCTTGAGGCTGTGATCGTAAGAATCAGTATGCTTCATGTATGGGCAAGCAAACACCATATGCAATACAATGTTTGATAGCACCGTGGTCTATCAAAAGAAGTAAGTTGCTTGTGTTGAAACAGTGTAGTTATCAGTTTTTGCTTCTATCCATAAAGGCAAGGAAATAAATTTCAAAGTGCATTGGAATTGTCAAGGCAAAAGGAGGATCCTGATGCATTTTCAATAAATAATACCATTCAAAGGTACTTTTTTGAGATTAGCAGGGGTGCAAGAGCTGCGCCAAACTGCACCAAAACGGTTCTCTTGCTACATGGTGTGCCAATTCTTGTTTGTGGTTCGCGGAGGTACCGCTAATGCACTGTAGTATATCAAATACCCGGAATTTTGGAAAAAGAAGCATGAAAATTTTGTTCACAGGACACGTTCTTTCCGAGACAAGGAAAAATATATGGAGTGGGAAAACTTCAATTATTTTCACTTCCCTCCACCTACCACAATCGCGCTATCTCGTCACCTTGGAAAGTAGTTGTACTACTTTGAAGTAGTCCAGTCCTGTACCGTTATTGGTGTAACCTGCAGTCTATCAAAGTCCCTGAATGAATATGCCAAATTTTCTGATTTCTGAGAGTGTTTTTTTATCCGTGTTGTGTACTGAAAGTAACGGTAATTTCGCCGCTACCAACCTGCGTTCAAAAACAGCATATCTACGCCATAAATTTGCTTTATATCCCACAATATTGCACATGCGCCTTTGCGAAGAATTGAAAAGGGGATTGGTTTACTCGTTTAAATTACTGAAATTTTTCCAAGATCATTGGGAAAAAATGGGATCTGTAAAAACTCCAGCTAAAATATCCGTAGTTTTGTCGTCTAGCCACTATGTGGTCGTGTGGTTATCATCAGCAGTTGCAGATCGTGGCAATTTCACATCGCCAGGGCCGTATCTATGTTTTTGCCGCCTGTGGGCTATATAAATTCTGCCCCCCCCCTCCTATTTCAGTCTAACCTTTTTACCCCTGTCCACCCTCCCATGCCATTACTAATAAATCAAACACAAATAAGTGGTACTGTATATAGTTGCTCCGAAATTTTACTTTTCTGTCTTGTATTCGTATCCTTCCTATGCATGATTGCCATGTAACGGGGGGGGGGGGTGCTCAACCTCTGCCCCTCAGGCAGTGTACACATCGATGAAAAACACTGATAAATTTAATTCGAGTGTATGGTGCATACATTCGAATATGAAGGTATATCAGCACCAATCAAATGTAGTTTCTGTGTACTTGGTCTAGCAAAAATATTTGATATTTACTTACTTTGTTTTTGTCAGGAAAGTGTAAAATGAAGAGGAGCTTTTTTTCCATTTTGTTAGTAATCCTGCGTTTATAGCCAAATGTAGTTTTGTAATACTGTACACAATTCACAAAAAGGTGGGTTCTGGCAAGCTCCACATTTGTCCTTTTTCTTCAGAAAAACGTCACATGAGGAGAGCTGACCGCCTACCATGACCAGTCCACCTACCACATTCTGTACCATGAATTTCTTTATATTCCAACTAGTGACTTTAAACGGATGTTGTTCTGAATTAACCAGCTTCATCCCATTTCAGTTCTCCAACAAGTTTAAAAAATCATATTGTAATCGAATTCATCTAATTTATAGCCACTACATCCATTCGATTATAGCTACAGTTAGTTCTCCGCCTTATTAGGCCAACTACACACTGTTTCTATCCCCCAAATGGTCAACCATAGCCACTCTCAAATGACTCTCATAAAAACCCCGAGCCAATAAAAGATTATTTGTTGCAGAAGATTCTGTCTCATATGGCGGGTGCTGTTAAAATCAGTAGAATGTTCTGCCTTTTTATTTTCAAAGAGAGCTGGGAAGTGTGCAGCAACCTCCAGTCATGTAAACCCTTTGTTTTTTTCTTCCTGAACATTGTACCAACACCCTCCATAGATATCCCTCCAAAGAAGATAACCTCCACTTCTTTAGGGATGTTGGCTGAACTCTTGTCTTTTTTTCCAACACCTTCAGTAATCTAAAATGAGTGCTGGACGTCTACTCACTCTCCCACCTTTACTTGTGACAATAATATTTGTGAAGGCAGCACTCTGTAAATAGGAAGTTTAGACAACCATATATTTTCTGCTTCAACAGCAGTCTGCGTGGAAAAAACACAAAAAAAACAAGAACAAACAATATAGTTTAATAATTATGTTATCTACGATAAAAATGACACATGACACTTCCACATGTTTACAAAACATGAATTAAAAAAAAAAATAATTCTCCCCTCTTTCTATACTCCAAAATTTGCCGCCCTGGGCTATAGCCCCCCCCCCCCCCCCGGGCCAGCTCGAGGAAAAAAAATCAGCGATGCCCAATATAGCTGCACGGTCTGCCCCTGCATTGGTGAGGGAGGGGCAAGCTCTTAACAGTCAATGGAAGGAATTCGTACTAAAGCATGCTCATTTTACATAACTTCTGTGAGAAAACTATTATATATAAATGTCCTATCTTTCCAAAACATGTTGGAGAGAATGAAATGTTTGTACCCCCTCATGTGCATTGCTGGGATGGTACAGTACTCCTTCACGTATTGCTGGGATGTTGCTTAACATTGTATCACCAACAGAACTATCAATTATGGGGGATGAATGGGTTGCACTACAATGCAAAGAATTACAAGAAGTGAAATTGGTTCAGAGAATACAGATATTGGGAGACATTCAAACTTTGTAACCTTGAAAGCAGCCCAAAGTTCAAAATTTTACCAGTTTTGGTGAAGGCTTTTTTATCTTTAACACATGGTAATGCATACAGTGAAAGAGAGTTCAGTGTTAACAAAAGTATGTTTGAACAGTGAAAAATCTGTTCATCCAATGCTTTTGGCAAAATTTTTGGCATTTCACAGAAACATTACTCCTTATATTGCAGATATAGTTAGTTTTTAGTTCTGCTCTATTTTCAAAATTTCTGCTCCAAAAATGAAAGTTTGCTGCTCCAAAATGGATGAGGAGCACTTGCACCCCTGGATTAGCAATAATCCATGCATTAAGTAGAGTGCGTTAATATCAAAACAATATTCAAAAATTGAAGTTTTAAGTCAAATCTTGATTCCAAAAGGTTTAATGGTTCTACTCGATTTATGAATCTGGCAGTTTTCATCATTATTCATTTCCTTAGCTTATACTTTAAGTATCTCAAAAATCTGCTTAGCTTGGCCACTTATGGTGTTCTGATTGCAGTCAATCAGTACACAGTAAGTGGTTATCACTCCATAATTAACCCTTTTCGGCACGGTGTTCCCATAGCAGGGTTTAAGCTACGGTCGCAATTTTCGCAAAATGCGAAAAAAGTAGTAGCCACTTTCGCAAAAATGCGTACATGAGGTACACAACGAGTATACATCCAACCATCAATCATTACATTAGGTGTCATTCAAGTATTACGTCAGCATCGGGGGGGGGGGGGGTTGAAGGTTGCTGCCGTTATCAACCACCCTTTTTGAAGGTATGGAATATTCTAAGCTGCTGACGAAATTTTGCTGACAAGGGGGGGGGGGGTCAAAAATGGCTAAAAATCTGCTGACGTAATACTTGAATGGCCCCTTAGCATTGTAGCATTTTGCTAAAGCTTTTCCCCCTCATTTTCGCTTTTTTGCAAAAGGAATTTTTTATCCAGCTTAAACCCTGTCCCATAGTGAGACCACCTGTTCACATTGTTTTCTATGGGTTTTGGAAAATTGTCTGTGCCGCAAAGGATTAAAGCATCATTTCTCTCTCAGCAATAAATCAATAATGCATATAATTTATACTTAAATTCATTCTGAAGTTGAGGTATTATTGTATTTATACACAGCCTTCTTGAATTACTTATTTAGAACTTGATAAATCTATTTTTAATTTTTATCTCCCCTACTTACGTAAGTACGGAAAAGTATTATTTTAGAGTTCATGAAACTTCTACATTCTTACATTCATTTGAATGAAGGAATACAGCTAATGTCGGTTGATTTGTTCTCTGTTGATGCTTCTCGAAGACAAAATCAGTAAAATCGTAACAATCGCACACAACATTTGATTAGTCGATCAAACATTTAGTTTTGAATGATGCTTCCCCCTCAAAATAGTGTTTGTTTCATTTGTAGGAATGAGCTGGAGAGGCAGTTTCTTGAACTGCTGCAGTTTAACATTAATGTTCCTGCCAGTGTTTACGCTAAGTATTATTTTGATCTAAGGACTTTAGCTGATCAAAATGATCTAACATTTCCTGCTGAACCCTTGAGTAAAGACCGGGCTCAAAAACTTGAAGTGAGTATTGAATATGTTAATCTATATATATATAACTATTACTATGATCTTTGATAATATTGCATTAACATCTGATAATTTTGCTTCTAGCGAAAAGGAATAGTCGAATATGAGTGAATTCTATATAAGTTGCATGCATTGTACAATAATAATGTGGGTTTATAAACACATTTTTTACCATTACATATATTTATTTCCTAAAATTTTCATTCATTCTAAAAGGTGAACATGATAAAAAAAAATTACTAGGTTTTAGAAATCTGCAAACAGAAATCGTGCTGAAAAAGTTGGTTTCCAAATAAAAAAGTGTTACAGTAACATTTTCCATATACCCTGTTTCTTTCCCCCCCCCCCCTTTTGACCTACACATACCAGTTTATGATTCAAATGAACTTTCAGTTGCTGATGAATGCTAATTCATTGTGTGTAGCAGTCATATCCTAATTATATTTGTGTTTATTTTTAGGCCATGTCCTTAGTTTTTTCAGACAAACTTGTAGATTTGCAAAAGAACGGCTTCAGGAGGTGGTCAAGTTTAGATAATATGACCATTCCTCACAAAAGTGCTGCAATTCTGTCCTGACATCAAGCGCTGTATATGGTGATTGTCGTCCTTGGTTTAGCTCAGGTGCTTCCTCGACTGTTCTGTGGAAGTAGTACTCTCTGTGATCTAAGATTTCGATTTTGGTGCAAGTATGGACAGGAGAGAGAAAAAAAGATTTTCTTCCACACCTTTTATTTAGTTTAATTTTGTGCGTATGTGCTTCGAGCATTTCTGATACCATCCATGTCCTTGACACATCATGCCAACGCTGACTTAGAAGTTGCAGCTCACTCTCCGGTAGGAATTTCATTTGCATATTTCATAACTTGCGCCATCGTAATGAGCCATTGTGTTGTTCACTGGAAAGTGTGTATTTTTGACAATTTTTTTTCTTTGAACCACAAGTCTTTCTTACATTTTGTAATGCTTTTTTTTTTATAAACATGTGCCATGAATTTCTTTTTACATACAAATCATCTCATATCTATGTAAGTGTGTGGCCATAGCATAAGTATGTTATGGTCATGTATTCTTTCGTTTGCTTTCGGATAAAATTCATAAGATTGCATAGGGGGGAGGGTTAACGTGTTTTGCATTGTAGGTTTTATTTTCTCCAGATATTTATCAGAGATATTAACTAATGTTTTAACAAGGGAGTAGGGTTTGGTAAAATATTTTGTTAGTCACACAAGAATCTTCTTTCTAATAACTTATTTATTAAGCAACATTACTTGAAGGAATTGATATACTCATTATTTCTATCATATCCAGAGAGAAGTGGTACATTTTGATATGAATTAAATTTGTTAAACTTGATTTGGTCGATTTGTAGAAAATTGTGTTAGCATTTGATTTTTCTATTTTTCCCCCATTATACATTTGAATGCTTTTTCAAGTATAAACCATGTTTATATATCATTTTTATTTTTGCATCGTGCATATAATGTTATTCATATGTGTTCAGCGTGTTTCATGAAGTAAGCAATCGGCTTATCTGTGCTTAATGATACAAATGCTTTGTTAAAATGTTTCATTTAGGCTTTTCGTCATTCTTTCAGTTGGTATAACTGCATATTTTGACACAAGTGATCTGAATATTTTCTCTGAACCGACTACTGCTACTTGATGTTAATAGCTAGGTATCTATTCATGATTCTGACAAAAAGCCTGTGTTTTTTTCAAATTAGACATCAAACAGTTATTTGCAGGGAAAATGCTTTGTTAAATAATTGTTGTAATAATTATTATGATCGGAGAGCGATCTTTCACACAGCTATGTCCTACTGTTGTCAGAAAAGTTCCAGGACTGAACTTATAGAATAGAACTTGTAAAACCGTTCATATAATTTATCAGCTAATGTTCCTAGCTAAATCTTGTCAAAGTAGTCATTGTGCCTTTATTCAAATATCCATGGCGCATATTAAATCCCCAGCATAAAAAAAGTGTAATCTATGTTGTCTTGGTTTTCAATAGTTGTTGCTTTATTTTTTAGAGGTTAGGGAGCCATGACCTTGGCGTTTGACTCTTTTATGCTCTGTTTGAGGGCGATAATAGCAGCGCAACTTTTATCTTTGTTGATGTTCAACTGAAATGAGGAATCAGATCTGGCCTTTTAAATTAAATTTGCTACTAGCCAAACATTGTGTTGCTAAGCTGTCAAGAATTCTTTCAAAAAAAAAATTCAGTCCTGGCATTTCTCTAATAATGGTTTCAATAACAATGCTCTAACATAGCTGCCAAGTCTCCCGAATTTTCCGGGAATCTCCCGAATTTTAGCTTCATCCCTCGACCTCCCGAAAAGTTCTTAAATCTCCCGAAATTTTACGAAAATCAAAAAAATCCCTCTAATTGTCCCTAAAAATTCTCTACTTCATTAAAAAAAATCCCCGCTTATGAAAACAATCCTTAAGGAATTTCTTGTGGGGCATGAAGCCTCTTTTTTTTTTTCTCCTTTCGAAATGATTTCAAACGTCATATAAATGGGGAAATTCCCCATTTTACAAACCCTCTGATGGTAACAAGAAAGTTGTTTGTCTTATCATGCAGGGAAATAGCTTAGCAGCCAATAGTCCTGGATAATAATTTATTATAGTGACGCGCATATGGTCAAAATTTCTTTTGTTGAAGTTACGTACGTGCAATATAACAAAACATGAATACTGATAAGCAAAAACATAGTTAATAAATTTTCAAGATACTTATTCCGATGAATTTCCTTTCATCAAACGTTCCAGAAGAGGGCCGACTTTTCCTTTTTTGTACAAGTTGTGTTACTGACATAAACATCGGTCATGGTGGAAAGACTGACATCATCACCCATGTGAAATGAAAAAAAACATCAAGCAAGTGTCTCCAGAGTCAGTGTTCTTCAAAAATTGACACTCTTTCCCTTCATCTTCCGATGATTTTGGGGTCATTCGCGCAGAATGTTTGTTCACAGCGTTTCTGATTGAACACAGTATTTATTTATTTTTTTAGATCACCATTTTGAAGTTTTGGCGTCCAATTTCACTTGTTTTTTGCGTAGAGATTTTATTCCCAAGGGTTTAACTTCCATGTGTGTAAAATCCCTATTTTAATTTGACTTCAGTTTTTCGAGTAGGGATTTTATTCCCCAACGCTTTAACTTTTATGGGTGTAAAATCCCTATTTCATTTGGAAAAATCCCTTTCGTATTTATTAGGGAGTGGTTTTAGCATAAAATACGGGTTCGCGCGAAAATCTCCCGAATTTTCATTTTCAAAAGTTGGCAGCTATGCTCTAATATCTCTATGATGTGTTTGAAAATGAGTTTTTGTCACTTATACCCTTGAACATCGATTTACATTCAATGAAATACTGATAGATGCCTAGTTATTATTACCAATCAAGTATCAAGTTCAGATGTTTGTCAATGCTCTGTGTAAAAGTGATTGTAAATTTACATTGTACGAAAAGATTTTACAGGTTTCATGAAGCAAAATCTCTAATTTTTTAAGTTGATATCGGTAGCTCAATATGTTTTTATAGCACATGAATTCACTTCAGAGAGCAATTGCACGAGTTTACAAAAGAATCTCTTTATTTTTCAAGTATTGCAATATGCTTGTGTCATCTATGCCAGGGCTTTACAAATAGAGAAGCAAAACAATTGATCTTGCAAAAAAAAGTCCAAAGTCGATTTTTTTCCCCCTGACTTTTTAAGATGACCCTTTTTTCCTGTTAATAGACAAACTGACTTAAATTCCGAAAATTTTATGTTGCCCTCAGGTTCCAATGTAATCATACATAAATATTTTAGGTGCCGATTCAATTTTTTTTGTCACCATTGTGACCTGGAGCCTGGAATTTGTCAAGCCCAGATCTATGCAGTAATGATTTTTTGTTTTCTTCTCAAATATAAATTATATTTGTTATATGAAATAGCTGATCTGTTCCATATATCATAAGTATTTTTACTTATTTTGCATAAATAGAAAAATCAAATTGATTTATAGCATCAGTTTTTTTCCTTTTGATTTTATTCAAATTTTTTGATTGTCACAGAATATATTACTCTGTATCTATCCACCTTGTAAACACTTTTTATCTGAAATTTATTTTTTTGAAATAATGATTTATAATTGATTACTTATCATGCTGAGAAAAAAATTATGACATAAAACAGTTACTGATCATGCAAGAATGTTTTCATTTATTAAAATTTCACCTCAGTGAGATAGCCGCATTTTGGAAAGGAAATTGGGGGGTCGCTTTTAAAAATGTCGCAAATACATGTTTTTTCTGTAGTGGTGAATGTTTATGTATATGTTGATGCTGTTGTTTCATAAAATATTTTTTCATTGAATTTCTTGGAATAAGGGCTGCAGTCTGGGGCCGGGGGAGGGTGCAAAAACATTAAAATATTTGTCAGCAAAATGGCTGAGTAAAATTAAGACTGTATAAGTTGATTATGAATTGGTGAAATGATTTAGTCAACTCACACATATTTAAAATTATTACGGTAATTTCCATTGTCAATTTCTTTAACATTGTGGTTTTTTTTAATGAAAACTGATGTACTGAGTGTCATCAGTTTAATATTCTAAAATTGTGTCTGGAAGTATAAAATTATGATTTAAATGAGGGGAAGTAAATGCTGTACTTATTACTTCTAGAAAAATACATGAATGCTATTTGCCAGTAGGCAATTATTACACCATCATCATTGGTGTAACAGATGAGCCTTTTATATTCAAGCTAATTTTATTTGTCTGAAGATTTATATTGCATTGTGCTGTGCATACATTCCATTTTGTAAAAACTCCCTCTTCGCTTTGCTGAAGATTTTATAAAGTTTTATATGTTGTTGCTGTTAACTCGTTTTTTCTTCAAATTTGTAGTGTGCCATTTTTTTTTTTTTTTAATCAGTGAAACATGTTTAATTAATGTGTAAGTAACAAGAATTCCAAGAAGAGAAACAAGTTTGTGAAAAAATAATAATATTGATTGCTCAAAATTTTAATTTTGATTGTGGGTAACCTGAACTCAGTTTGATCATGTGGGAGGAATTCTTACAAGCTCCAGCAAGTTAGAATGACTTTTTTTTAATGCTATTTTTTCTGTTTGGCAAAAAAAGTCAGTATCTTTCGGATTATGGATAAGATTATCTATTCTTATCGAACAGCCTGTGTTAAGAGAAGAAAAATGCAAATGAATAAAAAAATAGTGATTTTTGGTTAGTAAGTTGCAACCACAAAAATGACAGTAAGTTCTCTCAGAAGAAATGTTCCGATTCGGTTGAAGAAAGTTATATCAAATTATAAAAGCAAGAGAAAATTTAACACATATAGCTACAGTTATTAAAAACTACCAAAGTCCTCTAAGTTGTGATAAAACAAATGTATTCCCCCTTCCCCACATTAGCAACATGCCAAAAAATCGGTGGGGCACCAGCTTCCTGAATGTTGGAGTCTGGTCCTTTTCTGGCATGCTGGGGAAGAAGCAAGGTTCCGGAATTGAATAACAATAATGAAAATTAAACATTTACTTATTATTCTAGCCTAATTATATCACCAGCCTAATATAAAACATACCGTGTTTTACATGTTTTTTCGCATGTTCAGAGATTGGAGAAATATGTTGTTGCTTTTGTTTTACAATATGTTTTGCAGTGTAATTCTTTAATTTTCAAACTGTAAAAGGTTAAATACATGATCAAAGAATACAAAAATACTTTGCAGTCTACTGACTTTTCTATTAAGCTCATCTAATGTCCGAGAAAGAATAGTATCCAACATTTGCAATAATACCAAGATTTCCAAGATTTATAATAGCAGACCTGGAGCATTAGAACTATCTCCAATATAGTTTGTAAAACACAAGATGATTAAAATACAGAGAACAAGAAAGGTTAAAATTAGTCAATTTAATCAATTCTTAGAATTCAAATATTTAAGAATTTTTCAGAATCTGACTCTTAATTCCTTGTTATTCCGGAAAATACAGGTATTTCCTTTCATTTTGGTCTTCCTTGCTGTTCCCCGATGTGCTGTCTGATGGGGGAAAGATGGTATTTTGAAAAATATAGTACAGATAAAACTTTTATCCATAAACTTCTTATCTATTCTAAAAATCTAGCTTTTCTGTAGCATTTTAATAAACAAAAATATTATAAATTAAAAACTATTTGCTTTACAATTTTGTATCACACAGATTTATAGTGGAGACTTGTAAAGAAATGAAGAAATTTTGAAGTCTCTTGAAGTATCGTGAAGACAAATTTTGTTCAGGTTATCAGATTTTTTTTCCTTCTATTTAAAATCTGTCCGAATTTGTATGCAGTGCAGTTTAAGATAACTATTGTACTGGTAAACAATTGTATTCCTTATCTATTAATTTCACCTACAGCTATTCTGGAAAACGTGAAATTTGTTAAGGTGACTGTGAAATATGACTCGTATATTGAATTTGAGAAAAGTATTTGTCAATCCTATTGGATACAATTTTGGAAAGCTATAGAATTTTTAAAAATAAAATATTGTATGTATATCCTTGACCGAAGCTGGGCTATAATCAAGTTGGTAGTACTGGTGGCAAAGTGGAGGAGAATCTTCTAGTCAAAGTGAAAATCGGTGGATCCTTCAGAAATTAAATACCCATAATCACACATACGAAATGTGAGAGATTAATGTGAGAAAAATTATTATTCACAAGTTCTAGTATAAATTTTTATAATTCAAGTATATTATCGTTTGTATAGCTCCGAGTATTATCAGTTTGATTATAAGAGTCAGTACTGTATTAGGTTCTTTCTGTATTGTAATTGCCCTGTTTAATTTTTTATACACATGTAAAACTTTTCGTATCATAAATTGTAAGTTTTTTTATGAAAAAAAATATGTTCACATTAAGTAAATGATCTGGCATTATCCATAGTTTTGTCTCTAAGGAATTCAAACCTAGTACCGATGGATGCTCAGAAAACATCAAAACAACTAAAGCAATTGATTTCCAAAGCTACACTTCATTTTAAATGCTATGGTCAAATTATCAATGAATAAAGAATGCATTATATTAATAACTTTCTCAATTTTGAGTTGCTGCATGGCTCCCGCATCCTGGAGCAGGGACCCTAGGCTGGGATCTTTATCAGGACCCCAAGGCAGACTTTTCACTGGCCCTTCTATAATGATTTCATAGCTTGAAAAAAAAATTAGAGTAATTTTCCCGGTCCCTAATGCTAGAGGCTTCCCCCCATCCAGGAAAGTAGAAGGATTACTTTAAGAGAACGCAAAAAGACTTTTTGAGAATGAAACCGGGCATTCTATTCAATTGTTTGACCACCGCTAAATAATATTCAGAAAACCTAAGCTGCTCATGAATAAAAAATACCCAGATCTGGTCCTAGTTGCATCCATAATAACATTCAACTCATAAATGAAACATGGGTTGTTCGAACCAAAATGAGCAACCATGCACTTGTCAACTCCATCCGTCAACTTGCTCCATTCATTTGCCCATGCTGTATTCCTGTCTAGGTTGGTCGGAAGCAACTCTCTATCACTTTGATTCCTTACTACCCCCCATTAGCTTCACATCATCTGCAAATTTGCTAACAATTCCATCAATACTCTGATCGAGTTTATCAAGAAAAAGTGAAAAAAGTATGGGGCCAAGGACACTTCCTTGAGGGACTCCACTTGTGACATAACATCACGTATTCGATCAGAGAATTCCCTGTTCTCCATAACCTGTTGTGACCTATTTCTTAACCATGATTCCATCTAATTCAGCAAGTTGCCCCCAATCTTGTGTAACTGCTTCAAGAGTTTACGTTGTTGGACTCTATCAAATGCCTTCTGGAAATCAATATAAACCACATCTACATTTTTACTATTTCCCAAAGCCTTAGTCACGTAATCATAGAAGCAAAGAAGGTTGGTTAAACATGACTTCCCTTTTCTGAGCCCATGCTGGTTTTCCAACAATACATTATTCTCTTCTATCAACTTCAGGGACTGGTGGTTCCCAACTTCAAGGTGCAAATGCGAGCCGATCTCCCCATTAAAAAGTCTCGCCACAGAGAGCAACAGTCCTACAACGATAAATAATTCAATCATAACACTTCACTCATAGTTAGAAAAACTGGTGGCAGATGGCAGCACTACACATAACAAGCATTACAGAGAAACAAAAAAAAACTTCACGTCAGGTTTCACTACACGCACATTCCCGCATGTACCGATTCGTTGGTGGTTCCGCGGGGGGTCGGGGTGCATGTGTGGCGTAGCAGTAGTAGGTAGGGCCTCCAAAAAATGGCTCGGGGATCCATGATGTTCTTAAGTCAGCCACCTCGTTGGGCAATTTGCCTGTTGTGGCGTTGTATTTGTCTTCAGTTATTGCTAGTGATGGTCACTCTTGTGAGCCATGAATTCTTAGAAGACCAAAAAGTTTTTCATAGAAGATACAGAATTTGTAATAAGTTACTATGCACTCTCCATACCAAGTGTTTTATGCTCTGTTTTGATGGAACTGTAGCTGTGACTCTCAAACTTTTGTCCCCTGCAGCTTCCTTGCCCAATTGATGGTTCATCTGTGGCTCGCCAGAATAGTTTAGTAGATATTTTACTTCAAAGCCTAAATAGGTGCACAAATCAATATTTCCAGTTTGCCACGACGCACCTATTACCTTGCTACCGTAACACACACTTTGAACTGATCTATAGAGCATGGAGAGTCTGGTGTCAATTTTTTAAGCTCAGCCGTGGCCAAACGCATCATTTTGTATTATAGTGTGTACAGCACTTTTCTGTGGTTCTTCAGTATCAGAGCTTAAAGGTGAGCCGGTTTTTCCCACTTAATAAGTTCAGCGAGAGCAATCAGGCTAACAACATCTAAAATTTCATGTTTAATACATACGGGCAAAATAAACTGCCACAACGCTGCTTCCGAATTCACAAGTAAGTTTGGCGTACTTGAGAACCTACAACATGTATTTTTCAGAAGCAAACATCATTATGGGTCCCCGACACATTCCTGCATGTATCAGTTCATTAAAAATGCCTCAAATGAATGTTTATGAGGTGCATATATTAAGTAGAGTGTCAGTTATATGTATGTAACTGTGTACAAGAGAGACTACTGTTATTTTTCATAAAACACTATTGTACCATAGTAGTCAACCCTTGGTTTACAAGCTTAATTCATTCCCAGGTCCATTCGTAAACTGCATTGTTTGCAAATCGAAATAATTTTTCCCAATAGCATCAATGTAAAATGAAAATCTGTTTTTGGAACTTCAAATATTTCTAGAGTGAACTTTTACTTCTGTGCATAACCCATGGTTATCATTAGGGCTCGGATTTTTATGACTTAAAGATGAAATGCTGTTGCTCATCAGTTAAAAAAAACTAAAATTCAGGTTTTTAATTTATCAGCAACGATGTTTCATCTTTAGGTCATAAAAATCAGAGCCCTAGTTATCATCCAACTGACACTGAAAAAATTGCCATAAGGTGAAAGAGAAGAAATGCAAATGGAATAAAAACAATGCTTGAACAAAGTCTGATTTCGTGAATACAAATCATTCAAAATCTCAGGATCAAAACTCTCAAAATCTTTGTTTGCAACAATATCGAACCACAAAATATCCAAGTCGATGTTTCTTATAAGACACTCGCTGCCAAGCTTTGTAAATAAAAACTACGCAATGTAGGATAACTTCATGTTTCCGGGAGATACTGTCTGTTAGTTCTATGTCAGATATTATTGTAAAACATCGTTGAAAATTTTTTTCTCTCAGAGCTTGGTAAAATTGTAACTCACAAGGCCATGCCTTGTTCCCCCCCCCCCCCCCCGAAATGCAACAAACTCTGGCCAAATCTACTGTTTTATCACTTTGCCCCTTCTGAACGAAATTTCTTATTGCGGGCCTTTAACCTCCAACTTGAAATATGTTTCCTTCGAGATTCAGGCAGTTTTGCTCATCCATAAATCAAATCATTTTTTTGTTCACAAACCAAGGGTTGACTGTAATAGATTTTTTCATCAATAGTTTTGGTTGTGGGAAAACAAATTAACGTGAACTTTATCATTTTATATATATGGAAACTTGATTCAGAGTGGCAAAAATTCTGTGATGCAAGCAGTATTCTCTGAGACAATACTGCTGTGGAGCAATATGCCAGATGCTTTATATGTGCATGAAAGATTACCTCTATTTTTTGGAAAAAGAAAAATCTTTTTGTATTATTTAAACTAGTCGAAATTAGATCTCATTATGAAAAGCTCCAAAAATGGTGGTTGACTGAATTAACTTTTTTTGAACAAAAAAATACTTCATAATTTTCTTTTTCTCTGAATATCTACTTTACAGATAAATTGATGTAAAAATGTGTTATTACAAAAATGAGAAACTTTGCCTTGTTTTAATTTATACAAAAATTGCCACGTTTTCAAGACGACATAAATTCAATTTGTCGAATGGTCGACCAATTGAATTTATTTGTCTTGAAAACGTGGCAATTTTTGTATAAAAAAAAATAAAAATATGTTTCCAATTTCAGCAGTTTTCTACCAATTTTCTGTAATGAAATGAAGTTATGTGTTGAGGAAATGAGATTTAGTAAAATAGGGGGTATAGATCGTATTGAAAAAAATCTAAAACATTTTGTTTCTATTTTTTTTTTTGTGTGCGCACGCGTTTGTTGCTAGCTTTTATTTGTTGTTGTTTTTCACCTGACCTCTGTTGTCTGCGAAGGCTGTCTTTCACGAGCAAGATGACGGTAATAACGCAAACACCCTGTAGAACTTGCAAAAACAAAAAGAAAGAATTTTATTAGCATTGTTTGTATATTTGTTTTCCTTTATCCAGAATTCTATCATTTCTGTACAATAATATGTAGGTTATATTGTGTAAATAATGATAATATTGAGTATATTATTTTTAATGTGTTCGGTTCCTTTTTTAAAAAAATGTAAACTTTAGTATGTCTTTTTTTTTTTTAAATTGTGATCTTATTTTTCTTGGCGAAGGTGGACAGAGACACACACATGAAGTTGAAATGATGCAAATAAACTAAAACATAGTAACGTTTCTTTTCTTTATTTATTTAGCTTATTTACAGGATCATCTTAATAGCATGATGGGACTTCCTGGGCCGAAAAATATAGTTAGGAATTGATTCCCTTCCTTACAAGTCTGCCACAATTCATGCTCATTGCTATGCAAGGTTATCAAAAGCCTCGGCTGTGGCCTGGTAAGCCCATGTGTTAAGATTGTCCTGCTTCCATCTAAAAATGATGGATAATGGATCAAGTAAACCTAAAACTTCTCTTATGTATCAACAGAATTGCACCTATCAACCTATTGTCAACATTTTCAACCTATTGTGAACATGTTCAACCTTTTTCAACATTTCTGTCATGGCCTCCTTTAAACTGTATTTCTTTTTTTGTGCTCCTCCACCCTCCCATATCCATGTGAGAATTTTTTTTTTTTTTTTTTGCTTAAGCTGAAGCCACACTCATGTCTAGCCTGGCCCAATATGTTCCAAGGTTGTTTTTGGGCAAGTGGTCGAGCTGCTTCACCATTGGCAATGATCAACAGAGGCTGGAGGGTATTGGAAGACTGATCAAAGAAAACAATTAGACCTAGCCCCCACCCCAAGTCAAAGGAGCTGCCTTCCTTTCTTGCAATCCGTCTGGCCCCACACATTGGTCAAAGAGTGTATACAGGCGCAACATGGATAGGGTATTCTGGAAGCAAATATTTTCACCAGGAAACATTTGCCCAGTGTGTAGCCAGCCTATGCCACTGATGCTTTATTGCAGTAGGAGGAGGCAAACATTGGAAGAAAATATTTTCAAATGGCTGTTGGATCAGGCTTGACATGAGTGTACCCCTAACTGTATAGAGAGAAACTGTCGCTTTCCACTGTTCATACAAGGTACAGACTGGATACCATGGGGGAAGATGAATTTCAGGGGTAAAAAGTGCTCTTGTGAGTTTACTGTGGGTAGTACTGCAGTATTAAAAATATAATTGGATTTTTTCCCACCATAATTCACTTAAATGCTGTATTTCTTCATATCTATTTTTTCTGCATTGTTGTGTGGCCCTCTTGACGACCTGTCACATTGTCTTTTTCACCCCCACCACTTTTAAAATATCCCGGACCCTTGTGTACAACCCTAAGTCAGAAACCACTGCTTCATCATGTGCTTTTACAGGTTCTTGTTTCTCACAAGTTTGGTTTTGAGAAAACAAATTTTTGCTCCACACCCACTCAGCAATCTTTGAGGAATTTTTACGGAGTAATGATATTTACTCCATGTGTGAATATAGTAACACAACCATGTGTGAATATAGTAATTTCAAAATATATTTTGAAACATTTGCTAAAGCATTTTTTTATTTGAACAGGTTAAAGTTACTGTGATGTAAGTCATTTTCAACTGATTCAGAGCTTCAATAGTTCGCCCCTAAATTGTGAAAATACAAAAATTTTAACATGGAAACCTATGACAAGTCTAATAAAACCTCTTTCCTCAAAATGAAGGTTATTGACTTAAAAGCTAGTTTAACTCGTCCATTTCACAATTCATTAAATGGTTCATTCAATTTCACAAGCAATCGTTCAAGTATTCAACAAGAGAAAAAAGATTCATCAAATATGTGTCAAATTATTTTAGGGCTCCTGACATGTTTGCTCTTGTGAGAGAAGGGCACTGCACGTATATAGCATTTTCAGTAGCGTAACCATTTTTATTACCACAAGGTACCATGGAGATTGTTTTCTGCGATACATTAATGTAAGCAAGTTGTTACGCCTTTTTGTCAGTCAAGCATCTTTTCCATTTTATTCACAGTATAAAGTAGAATGGTTCTTTGGATAACAATGATTATACATGTAACGCTCTATTTGCCAAGCATTTGAAAATTCCCGCCCACGCAGTATTATGTTAAACTGAGATTCGTTCTGAATCTATTGTGCTTTTATGTAGTGCTTGTTCAATACATACATTCTGTTGCAAAATATATCAACACACAATTCTAAAAAAAAAAAATTATTATTATTTTCTTCCTACAATATCTGACATGTGTTCAAGAATTTATGCAAATGATCAGAATTTTGGTGCGAAAGATTTTTTTGTTAAATTCTGGGACTAGAAGATGGCATTTCTCATTACGTACATGGGGAATGCCCCGTTTTTGATGCTCGTAAGATGGCCCTGCCCCTGTCCAAAAAACCCTGCCCTAGATAATTCAGAATAAGCGAAGAGGTGGGGAATGGCAAATGCCCATACTAGCAATGTCATTGGTTTCTCTTGTGCAGTGTTTGTAAACTTGTCTATGAAAAGGAAACTCTCTCAGTTTGACAAATGTGATTCTAATTAAAATTTTCAACCCATTATTACACCAATGTAGTAGTAATACCACGAATGTTGAAATAAATCAGATGATTTCTGGATCCACCATAAATTAGTGGTCCTTCAAGTTGTTTTGGACATTTTACTGATCCTCGAAGTCTGAAAAGGTTCAGAAACGTTGTTCTGGGATTATACCCTGTTATAACGTACGTTAAAAGTTCAAAATTTTTGTTCGTTATGCTATCCGGAAGCTCACTATAGCAGGGTTTGCCTCAGTCGCGTATGCAGGATCGAACTTTGAGGGGACGCACAAGGAATTTTTTCCAAAAAAAAAAAAATTTTGTTACCGATCTTCAAAAAGCGTTAAAATTAACACAGAACGTTTTAAACCTCTTTACGATCACGGGCGTAATATTACGTCAAACCACCAGTGGAATAAATTCAAACAAGTTCTGTTTTCTTTCCTCTACTCTTCACCATCCCAAAGCTTTATGGCAACCCTATTATCTACGGAAGTTGTTTTTTCTTCCCCCACCCTTTCTGTATAATGTATCTCTCTGCTATGCGCATGTAAGAGCGAAAGAGAACTTATATTTTCTTCCTTTATATTCATAATTTATTTCTAACTTGCAGTTAGGTTAGGATAAGCTTATTATAGTTATCGCCGATTCGTTAAATATAGATAATCTAAATTTCTTGCCAAAATCTTGTACGTGAAGTGGCTGCAATGTCATAAAAGGTATTGTTTTTCAATATTAAATTTTTAAGAAAATATTTTCAAAAAAATTTTGATTGTTCCCTATGCCCTCCTCCCTCTGCGTACGCCTCTGGTTTCAATACATACATGCGCCCTCCCAGTTCCTTTGTGTCAGCTTACGTCTGATACACAATGATAATTAACGAAAAGTCATGAAATATAGGGAAGGCACAACCCCTCCCCACTTAATGTATCTATGCTGTAGTTACTATAAGGAGATGTTGGCAAATATTTGGGGGTGGGCCCGGCACAAGTTTAAGCCTAAATGGGAACGATCCTAATTCCTGTTTTCAGTGAGGAATGGAGTCAGGATAGGAGGAATCGGGATCGACCTCTGGAGGTGGTCACACATGGTTTGGTGGAAGAAAAAACAAGGAATTCTCCCGGAGAAATATGTTTTCTGACCTTAAAAAACAATTTTATATTACTAGAAATTAAGATAGCATAAGACCGCAATTACTGAAAAATGATAATTCACTTTGTCGTCACAAGCCACTGTATGCATTTTCGCGCCTCCCCTACTCTGTAATTTTTAGCGGGAAAAGAAAACTCTCAGTGCCCTTTCTGGTACAGTCAGGGCCGCAACTAGAGGGGAAGCAGGCGGGTCTGGTGCCCCGGGTGCTGAACCAGAAGGGGCGCCGAATTCACCCTTTATCTGCTTCCTCTACACGCAAGAGGCGCGAAAATTTCTGCTTGCCCGGGTGACAAAGCATCTAGTTACGGCCCTGGATACAGTGCTCGGAAAACAGACAGCCCCCCTTCTCTTGCGGTTCCTTAATTGCAGCCCTGTAAATCGGGGGGGGGGGCCTTGGTATGGTTTCAGGTCTTGCGTAAACTCTTGGGCGACAAAACAATTTACTTAATGAAGGACTTTTTTCTGGATATTGTATCGAGGTGAACCATTACCTCCTACAGATCTACCTCTTAGTATCTGCGGAGGTAATGGGTGAACTCGGGGAAAAAAAAAGTTTATTGGTTGCCGCCTTGAATCAAACCCAGCCCTCCTGCAAACCGGAGGAGTGCGCTATTCGTATACGCCACAGAGGACACAATCATTTCTTCCTTATTAAGAAGGAATGGTGGTGTATATACCACAGGAGACACACAACCAGAAAGAATTTTTTATCCCTAAGTTTGGTTAAGGCGGAGAACCCAAAACTAAAAAGAATTTTCTTTTCCGAGTTCACCTCGGCATATTATCCAAAAAATGTCATCTCAATTAACTTATTGTTTTACATACTGAAAACTATTCTGCAGGAAATGAAGAGCTATACTGTAAATTGCAATGGATTAAAATGTGTTCTACTGAATAAAGCTGAATATTAAGGGTGATTCAGAAAAGATGGGAAAAACTTTAAGAGGTGATAGTACACATCAATACAAACAATTGTCATCAAAGAATGCAAAGTAAAACATGAAACGGCTGATCCGCAAAGGTTAACACGGCATTCCTGTTGGAATTTATCGGGCGAAAAAAAAAGAACACCATGCATGCAAATGTAAGCTAGGGAAGAAAAGGTTCGGACACCAGCCCTGTGAAGTTATTCCAGTGTGCAACCGCGCGTTCGAACAGTTGTAACGTACGGGATAATGGCGCACTTTAGTAATACTGAAAAAGCAGACATGCATTTCATTTACGAAGCTGCAAACGGAAGAGAGCAGAGGCAGCGCGAATGTACGGTGAGCGTGTTTCCCACCAATCCGCAAACATTTGCTCGTCGGCAGCTGTGCTCAACCAAAGGTGCTTTAGAAGGTGTTGGCTCAACGGGATCCTTGTTTCTCAGTCTGATGCTGGTCGTACAAGGACTGCCAGAGCAGCAGGTGGGAAGACGAGATTTTGAAGGTGGTGGCAGATCAACTATACTCTTACTATGTTGCGCCCTGTAGCACGTTTGCATTTAATTTTAGACCATGCATTCTTTCATGAAAATTGTTTTTGTGTGTACTACCACCAGGGTCGGCTTAAGCGAGGGTGCACTCGGGCGGCAGGTTATAAGGGGTGGCAGCGTAGACTTCAGTTTAAGTTTCAGTGAAAATTCAGATATGACATCACGCTTTTGAGTCATACCTCGACAACGGAGATGTTGAGAAAACTTGTGGGAATAAATAGACGGCCTATGAGACCGTAATACCAAAAACAAAAATGCAAACTATCAGGGACGGCTCGAGGCAAAATGTCTATTTGGGATCTCAGATTTTCGCGCCTCCTGTCTATTCACCTCCTCCCATAGCCTTACATCCTGGACTGGAGTCTTTCGCGGGCCCCAAGCCAGATTTTAAATGGAGGACCATTCTACAGTTAATTTATAGCGTGAAAAAAAAGAAGGTAAGGATAGAGTACCGGGCCCCCGGGCTGGAGTCCTGTCAGACCACTACCCTTGTAGGTCACGCCCCCTCCCCCATAACTTATCCCAACAATTCCTAACAAAAAACTTAAAAAAAAAAAAAAAATTGCCCTTTCATCTCGGATTTAGCGCCTCTCCAGAACGGACAGAAATAATTTTCTTTATCCAATGAAACTTTTTTTTCATCCATTCACCATGGACTTAGCACCCTTCTTCAGTGGCACCCCGTGAGGCTGTAATGGGTCGCATGGCCCAAGAGCCGCCGTACTGTATGAAAAAGGGCATGTGTGCATCATTTTGGTTCCCTCACCTAGTATTTTTTCCAGAATGGTTTGGAAGCAAAGTAAAAATTCGGCTTCTCACTAGTCCGGTCCCTTCTTCTTCAAACCGAGGACAACTCAGGTCTATCGCCATAGGCAATTTACTACCTAGTGAGTTGTGCCGGAAGTGTAAGTGTGTGTACCTCAGAGTGTGTCTGAGTGCGTATCTAGTGTTGTGTATGATTTTTCAGTGCTGCCATCTATATAGAAGTGAAGTGAGTGATGTGTAGTGACTGAATATTTGTACTGTTTGTAGGACTGTTGCTCTCTGTGGCGAGACTATTCAACGGGGAGATCGGCTCGCATTTGCGCCTCGAATAGTCCGGTCCCTGGAGTACCAGAAACACCTTTGAAATAAGTTTCTTAATAAAAAAATAACCTCGTTGTACATCATCGTTACAGAATAAGTGATGATGGCTCCCCAAATTAAGTGATGTTTTGAGGATTAAATTGCCTGTTATCTGGTATTATTAAGAACAGTAAAGTAATTCTGGATCAAAGGCAGAAAATTCTGCTGCAAAAGCGGGACGTATGGTGACGACAATTTTGCACGGTAAATGGTGTGCGGCTTTACTGAAATAAAGATAAGGTTCAACTAGAGGTGTTCTTGACTGAAGCCCTGCCAACCTCCCACCAGGGAGGATCTGTTTTAGGGGCGGCATATGTCTCTTCGCATCCGGGCGGCAGGTAAGCTCGAGCCGCCCCTGACTACCACCTCTTAAAGTTTTCCCCCATCTTTTCTGAATCACCCTGTATATGAATAAATATATATATAAATCTACAAAAAGAATATGTGAATTGAATATTCTTAGTCTGTCATTGTTATCATAACGTAATTTATGATATAGTTATCTAAATACGATAAATTTAATGAGATTTCAATGAAAAATTGAAGTTGACTTCGTTGAAACTACTTGAAAGGGGGAGATATTTTCACAAGATAAAAAGGTTGGAACGACCAAAATCATGCGAAAATTCATAAGGGGCCGTTAAAATATTACGTCATCATCGATGGGGGGGGGGGGTTCCGTTTGCTGACTTTTGATGACAAGGGGGATTTGGATAATGCTTACGTCATCACCCACCCTTTATGAAAATATGAAATGTTTTTAATGGCATCTTACTCGGTGCGGCAAAAACGAGGAAAATCTTTCGAGTTTGTGAACACTTGAAGTAACCTCCCTTCCCCATTGATAAATGCCCTACACAGAGCCACTTTAGTGATCTTTAAATGTTTCGCGGATCCAAGTGATCTGGAAATGTGTCCGGGTCGCTTAAGTGCTATGGAACTGTGCCACGTATCACTCAAGTGATCCGTAATTATATTCCGCGGATCACTTAAATAATTTGAGAATGTGCCGCGGGTAACTTGAGTGATGTAGAACCGCACTGGGGGCCACGTAAGTGCTCTAAAACTACGTCACATGCCACTCAAGGGATCTTTAAATGTGTCACGGATCACTTAAAGTGTTCTGGAACTGTGTCCCGGGTCATTTAAGTGTTCTGGAACTGTGTCCCGGGTCATATAAGTGATCTGAAAATGTGCCACGTGCCGCTTAAATGTTCTGGAATTGTACCACGGGACACTTATTAAGCTATCTCTAAAAATGAGCCGCTTAGTTCATTTTTACAAAATTAGGTTTGAGAAGGGCAGGCGGCATCAGATAACCCTCAGGGCCAAGGGCTTTTATGCGATTCATCATTATATGGCTTAGAGGGTGGGTCGCAATGAATTTATTGAAGATAAATTTTGAGTTCATAGCCTTCAAATAACATTGAAATTAATAGAAATTGATTATAACATGTAAAGGTATTGTCTTCCGAAATTTCAAATTTAAAAAAAATATTTTTTTTGCATTAAAAAATAAATTTTTGATCGTGGGAGGGGGCACGAGCCCCCCTATGCCCCCCCCCCCCCGTGTACGTCTCTGATCCCACCAATATGCGTTAGGATTCAGAGGGACAGAGCTGATGACGAAATTTTGCTGACAAGGGGAAAGGGGGGGTCAGAGTTTTGCTGACAAGGGGGTGGGAGGGGGTCAGAGTTTAGCTAACTTTTGCTGACAAGGAGGGGAGTGGGTCAAAACTGGCTAAAAATTTGCTTACGTAATACTTGACGGCCCCTTAAATGCCCTGAAAATACGAGATGTATGGTCACTGAACAGAGAAGCAGATAGTTTCGATCCATAGTATTGGTGCTGCCATCTAATTACAGGATCGATTAATGCAGTGATTATCAAGTCCAAAGCAGAACTTTTCATTCCACCCAGATCCCAACAAGCAAAGCCAATAAACTGATCTGGATTTAATGGAAAGTTCAGTTCTTTCTACATCACATAAGCAGAAGGCAGGTGAAAATGAAGTGTTCCCACTATTTGATTTATAGTACTGATGCTGCCATCTAGTCTAAAAACTGAAAGTGACCAATGTGGTGATAATTGAGTTGATCGAGCAGAAGTTTCCGTTAAATTCAGTTCCTTACAAGCAAAGCTCTTAAATTGAACTGGATTGAACAGAAGACTTGCCACAAAAGGAGACAACTAAAATTACAAGATATACGGTAGACTGGAACTAAAAATGCCTTCACAGAAGCAGACGACAAGTGAAAATTTTTTTCACCTTTTTGATTTATACTATTGGTGCTGCCATCTAATCTTAGAATTAAAAGTGACTCATGTAATGATGATCAAAAGCAGAAGTTTTAGTTAGTTCAGTTCTTTCCCGATTCATAAAGACACGTTTAAAACAAAAGTTGTTCTACTCGAGTAGAACAACTTTTGTTTTGAACGTGTCCTCATGAATACTCAAGATCTTGAGCAGAGCTGGGCAAAGTTGATCTAGTCTTCCAAAACAAAGTCCCTGGAGAAAAGTAGACGACATGTGAAAATCGACTTCCCACAGGTGTTCGAAGTGGAATATTGCTGCTGCCATCTAATTACCAACTTGCTAATGACTCATTTGGTGATGATCAAGTCCGTGTCGAAACAGCAGAAGTTCTCACTAAGTCTTCAAGCCGACAAGTAAAGCCGATGAACTGAAATGAATTTTAAAAAGAAGTTCAGTTCTTCTGTTCACTGCTCATAAGGAGACGCCCAAAACAAATTGCCTGTAGAAAAAAGGAAGATAATTTTAATTCTTGATTTCAGTGAAGTTGGCTTCATTGAAAATACTTGAAAAAAAAAAAACGATACTTTTTAACACAAAATGCCAAGAAGACCAAAATTACGGGAAAATACGATAAATTGCGAAACTTTCAAGGCCTTAATTTTTTTTATAATTTATGAAAAAATATTTTTTTTACTATGGAAAACAACAACTACGAATACAAGCCTCTTGGGCATCTCGCTCGCTTGCCCCTCCAATAGTTTTCTTTCTGACTGATCTCCCAGTTATCTACTCCTCCTCCACTGCAGGCAGGAGGCAATATGGAGTGTTTATTATGCATCTCTTTCTCATTTTTCGGCCCGAGAAGCGAGATGTTGCAAGTTGCAATCACTATTTCAAAACCGATCTCGTTACTCTTCGCTCCATTGGAAAACCAGCTCAGTTGATCTGTGGTTGCATAAAATAAATACAAACGCTGAGTAAAAGGGAAGCTATTTCATCCACATTCATCATCGCTATTATAGAAACCAACCACCGGAGAGGAATTTTTCCGCCCAAAATCTTAAGTTTTTTTGATACAATCGGTGTTCAATGAAGACTGAAATTAATCTATATTTTTCATTTGATGAGTGGGTAAGCCTCATTATTCATTAAAAAGAAAAGATCAATACATTATATATTTGAAGGATTTTGTGAAAATCCAATGAGTCATAATAACGTGATCCATTTAATTTTTTTGAGTATTAATAGTTTTTAATAATGAGTATGTTTTTTTTTAAATGAAATATAAGAATATATAAGCAATGAAAGGCATCGGAAAAAAGAAGGTTTTGAAGTAAATTTGGATGAGAATATTTATTGATTAATGTAGAAAATAATTTATGTTCATTATTGGGAGGCACAAAATAGTCATTACTTTTTTTCCTCATTAAATATTCTAATTCGTAAATGTATAGGTTATTTTTCATTGTGATTGCATGCTGAAAAATGCTCATCAACCTTCTCTCTATGCCAATTTATTACAATTCATTAATAGTGTTAATCCAATGCTAAAAATACTTGGGTAAATTCTCGATATACCATTGTTTGGCGACAATTTTTTTCATTGCCAGACCAGATTTGGCATTATTTGCTAGGGTAACAGGCAAGACAGAACACTTAAAACATCCCACCAGAGAGGATAATGTTGGTGATATACCGCTGTTTTGGCATATTCTAAAAATTGATAACCAAAAAACATATATCCTATATTAACCAAAAATATGTGTTAAAGACTATCACGAGTTATGCTGACATGACTCTAAGCCAGTGTTTCCCAAAGTGGGCAATATCGCCACCTGGTGGGCAATGGAGTGGTGGGAGGGGGGAAAGAAGCCACGGATTTAACATAGGATCCTGTGGGTTCATTTGTTGCGTGGAAGGTGATGAGAGAAAAACATTTCTCAAGAAGTGGGCAATTGAATAAGTTTGGGAAACTACTCTAGGCGATAGTTTCCCAAACTTTTGCGCCACCCCCTCCCCCTTCTCATCAGCAATTTTTTTCCTTATTGCTCCTAACTCAAGTGTACCCATAGAATCATGTTAAGTCTGTGGCTTCTGCCCCCCCCCCCCGGACCATTCCAACGCCCACTTTAGGAAACACTGCTTTAGGCCATGGCTTGAAAAATCGAGAAAAAAAGTTTAGGCGCTAGCCAAGTATTTTGGATAGCAAAATTGTGTGAATATAATAGAATTGAATAGCAAATTTGATAGAGAAATAGCTCAAAATGTTTCCTTGTTGAATACTCAGGGACTTAATGAACTCTTTTCATGTTTACATACATGCTGATATAATATTCAAAAATTTTGTATTCTCTAATGGACTTCAATCGTTATAGAGGTCCATTGTATAAAAGTTTAGTTGTCAATCTTTCAGTTGCTGTGACAACCTGGTGCTTGTCAAGACCCGCTGTAGGCTTTAGCCTGGCGATCAAAGTAATATTTAAACTAAATTTTTACCGTAGCACTCACAGACAGGAGGGATTCGACAATATTTTAATATGTATCACAAGACATGGCTAGAACTAGAGGAGGAGGGCAAAGAGGACCACTGTGGGTGGCAGCGATATCGTGTTTGCCCCCTTCACAAAAATCCTAGTTATAGCCCTGTCATCATGGCCAGGTTACATGGCCATCCAGTTTCATTGGTCAGGAGCCGAGTCGCCCTCCCCCCCCCCCAAAGAAAAATGGCTAATTTTCTTTCAAAACTTTTCTGCGATTCCGTGGCCCTTTTGTTGTACTGTTCTCGGACTCCAGTCAAGTAATAATGCATAGAAAACTTCGGATAGCCTGGGCCACAACTAGGAATGAAAATTTATTCTGCCGCCCGGGGCCCAATACCCATTTAGGTGTTTCCGTCTCTGTAATTTCAAATGAAAGAAGAGTAAACTCAGCGCCTTACCTGATCTATTGCCTGCCAGTGCCGTCTTAATGCATGGGTCCACCCGGGAATGGCCCGAGGGCCTCAAGAAAAATGAAAAGTAGTTGAATTTTTTGAGAATTTGCCAGGTAGGGTCTCAGAAAAATAACTTGGCCTAGGGACCCATGATGCTCTTAAGACAGGCCTGTCCCCCCCCCCCCCGCCTTCTCTTACTTGCGGCCCTTTAGACAGCAATACTAGTTTTTTAGTTGCTGTTGTGACCTGGTGCTTATCAAGCCCTGAATGTCCCCAGTAGCTGTGATTTGTGCATTGTCTTGAAGCATGCCATCAATAGATGTGATTTTACGATACACATTGGCATTTCTGTTATATTTTGATTCTTTTTAAAATTTAAGCTGGATGTTTGTAGGAACAGGTTTCTGTGCAGCGTGAATTGTCCAGCTCGACAGTCTGTCCACTCACCAATAAGAAAAGCGGTACGACTTTTTCTATCACAACAAACCTTATACTAGCGCTTTATGTCGGGCATGATTGGCTGATTGCTTCTGGAGGAGTCAAGTGTATCCTACCAATCTTCTCTTTATTTTTGCTGTGTTTTCTTTCCCTTCTCTTCAAACTGGAGCATGCAGATGACAAAATAGCTGATGCCGGAACCATATACTATATAGCTGCTATGAGTTGATGCGTCAGTCTAGAAAAACGGAAGTGCATAGCGCGATTATGCGACACGTTTCTGCCTACGAAAAATCATTAAATTCAGTTCACGCAGTACAGAAAAACCTGCTCTTAGGAAAACCTGGCTTTATGGTCTGATTTTCACTTCTTGGTAATATGCACTGAATTCCCTCGCCCCAAAAGTCAGAGTATTGTATTGTAAGCCTCAGGATGTGCTATGATCAAAATTGTTTCTGTTAGACATGACTGGTTGCTGAGTTGACAGAATGAAGTTAGCAGAGTCTTGTCTTAGAGGTATAACTCTCTCTGATTTAGTCCCACAAAGGTTTGCCTGCATCATATTTTATGCAAGTTATTTTGACGAGTGCATGTGTTTCCATGATGACAAAAAAAATTTGCATATGGGCCTAAAACTTTTTTCTATGTATGATTATTAAATTGAGATTCCCTTTATATATAATCGGCTGACACCTAGATTTTTTACAATTTGTCGAACCCTAGTTTATATGATGGTCTAGTCTTAGGCTGTGTGCATACTGGGAGGATGAGATACGAGAATTGTGACTAGTTAAAAAAAATCTCATAGGGGTGGAGGTAGAGATGTCTGCACCTAGTCAGGGAAGGAGGATAGAGGAAAATGACTAGAAGGATTTTGAAGGGTAAGGATGTGATGATGATGGTCCCTCTGTAGAACCTCTTCTATTTTTTTTTTTTTTTAAGAAAGAGAGAGGAGAAAAACATAGGCAGAGATAAACTTGAAGGGAGATTACGATGATGCTTGGGGCATGATGATGATACCAATTCACGTGTACTCATAATTAGATCAGTTGGCTCCACCTTTGATGCTGGGAGAAAGAAAGAGGATTGCCGCACCAAACAGCAGATAAAGGTTAGAGGCAAAAACAAATTTGTTGAAGTTGCACACCTCCAGGAGTTGCATCTGTCTCCTCCACTCACCTCCTTTGCATCTGTCTCCCCACTTTGTCTCATTCCTCGAGTATTCGTCACTAATGTCTATTCTCCATCCTCGTATCTTTTGTTCGTCTCACTATATGTGTGCACCTTAGTGCATGAAATCGAGTGTCAAATTGTGGAGCGCCACTGCATCAAATTTCATTGTAAAAATTTTGAAATTCTGTTTCAATTATAATGCCGTTGTAACTGCAGTACTGGGCTTAACAAATCCGAGATGTGCCAGGTTGCTGCTGTGACTGAAAAATTAGCATCAATGCCTACAAAAATTGTGTCAATATGTCTGCCAACTAGGGGGGGGGGGGAGGAACATCACAAAATCCCAAAAAAGCTAAAAACATTGTGTTGGACTGTGGACTGTTTCTCTTGGGAAAGATATGTTTGACTCAAACAAAAAATATTTTGTCTAGCGGGAATTATTTTTAGTTTATTTTTTTTTAAACTGAGGACAACTCCAGTCGGCAATTTACTACTTAATGAGTTGTGCAGAAATTGTGTGCATGCATACTCTGAATGTGTATCTAGTGGTGTGCATGAATTTTGTGCTGCCATTTATTTTTGAAAATATGAATGAAGTGTGATGATTTAATATTTTTACTGTTGAAAATCAGTGATGAGACTTTAAATTACGAGATCAGTATACTTTCATTCCTCAATGTTGGGGAAACATAAAATCAACTTCATCTGACCACCACTAAACTGCCCATAGGGTTTGAACCCCAGTCCTTGCAATGCGAGTCCATCACTATGACCAATGTGACTGCATAGCGTTCTATATTTTTTCAATTTTGCAAACTCTGTTGTAATACTTGAATAGACCAAAATCAAATTAACTTTCTTTGAAAGATTCTGTCTTTCAAAAGCAATACATCACTACCTAATGCTTTTGTCAGGAATAACAGGTCCCGGAACTGGTTTAGCTCGTATATGGTCAATTAAACTGTTCCCATCAGATGAAGTTTAGTTCTTGGGATGGGTCGGATGAGAATATAATGCTATTTCTCTTTGCGGGGTGTTAAGAAAAAGTGTTATGGGAATGGTTAAGTTTGTTAAGTCATATATCACCATTCTGCAAAAAAAAACTGTTGGCTACATGCCTAACTATGTGTCATTGGAACCAACCTAAAAAAGCTTAAATTGAAATTGCTGTTCCTCGTCAGTGTGTGTTCTTTGTATCTGGACATCATTCCGATTCCTTTGCTCTCAGTGATCTGTTCATTTGTATTTTTGTCTTCATGCTCTGTTTAAAAAAAGTATTTAAGTAAAAAAAATATTATGTGGAACTATAATATTATTTTATGTATTTTTTAACTAGGTTTTGTGCTGGGAATGAATTGACATCTTGCAACGTTTAGCTGAATATTCAATCATGGCAGATGTGAGAGCAGAGATTTTAGCTGCAAGCAGGTCGCGGACTGGATGGCTAGAGGGCAACATGCAAAGCCCAGAAACCCAACCATTTGTGAGCAAGGTGAAGTCCACTTTCGAAGAGAAACCTTTGCCAAAGGAAGAGAAAAGTAACATTAGTGTAGCTAAATCAGAAGCAGTTCGAAAACTGGGTAGTAAAGTAAGCTCGATCGCTAACCTGTTTCAATCATTTAGTCCTAAGGATAATGCAAAGGCAGCTAATTCACAAGTAGTAAAAGGGGTCTCTCGTAGGAAAGAGACAGAGGCACAAAGCCCTTGTGAACAGCGTGTAACAGAACTCCCGGTCGAGCCGAATCAACCGGTTAAAGGTGAAAATGAGAGCCATGTAAAGAGATTTAACACTGCTCGTGCGATATTTGAACGATTGGAGGAGGAAAACAAAAAGACATCCGGCAGCTCAGCAAAAGATCCATCCAGACACTCGTTCATACCCACTACTCGATCACCTAGTCAGTCTGGCTTAAGTTCTGGGAGCTTGACTCCCGCAGATGAGACAAATCACTCACCTTTTCCCGGTCCCGACTGCAGAATAGACAGCGTGTCAACTTGCCATATTAATGTTGACGTCAAGTCCCTCGTTGTTGAAAGATCTGTGTCGCCAGGTCCTGTATCTCCTAGGCTACAGAAATACATTCCTGAGGAAGACAAAAAAGTCATCAACACAGACTACGTTGAAGAAAGACCACCCGTAGAGCCAAGAACTACGAGTTTGGTCGACTCCAGAGCAGCTACAGTGCGCCATTCTAATGTCAACGCCCAATTTGTAAATTCACAAAGCATGCACGTTGATCATGACACAAATGCCAATAAAACAGTTCTACAATCAGATAAGATCTTCCAACAGTGTCATGAACTGAGCTCGAGTCGGCAAAGTCTAGACAATGCGATGCCCATCTATGCTCAAGTAGTGAAAAAGAAAAATCGGGTTAGCACCGAGAAGAAGAACCAGTGTTTCACTCCAGAACCCGAACCACCCTGCGAGCCGCCTCCTGTGTTTATGAAGCAAAAGATCTGTAAGTTTTTATTTCTATGTTCATTCATGGATTTGCAGGTTTTTTTTGTTTTTTTTAAATAAAATTTAAATTGTTTTAGTAAAATACATAGCTTTCATACATTGAGTTTCCGTGTTTGTTTTAATGAAAAAACTACAGTTTTTAACTCATTAAAACATATAATTTTCCCACAGTGTCGGAATCTTCAAAAATACCCAGTGGTCTGTTGAAAAACGATTTCCGTGAAGATGAAAAATCTGATTCCGGAATCAGCAGTGGAATCATGGATAGTGAGCAAGAGAGCGAGGAATTGCTAAGAGTGACTGACGATTCCCTAATCGAGACCACCTGTCACTCTCAACAAGATCCATATTCCGCTTTGAAGAGATCTGGTGGCAGTAAGAGTCCGGTGTGTTCCTCGAGAGCCGTGGAAAATGGCCATTTTCCGACACAAGTGCACAAAGTTCCTCCTCCCCCTTCTCACAACGCTGCTCGTTTCAGCCATGAATCTGATTCGTTGGATGCGAGTTGGGAAAATCTCAGGATGTCCAATTCGGATACATGGAGCAAGAAAACTGACAATCTCACTGATCATGAGGTATTTCATTTTTTTTATGTTGTCATCTAGATCAATTTTTCAGGTGATAGAAAAATTAATGTGAGGAGTGAAACCATTTTATATGTTGGAAAATGGTACAGGTTATATGATTGATTTATGTAAAAATTTACTAGATTTCTCAATCACCATTATCATTTGTTTCTGGTGTATTATATTTTTGAGATAGAAGCTGCTGGAAAAGAAAGTCTGTTGAGTGAATGATATTAATTACTAGCTATAATACCCAGCACTGCTCGGGTTCTCTAATTAGTGGAAGGATTGAAAAAGTGACAAACCATTATGAAGGAATAAACTATTATACATAATACGGGCAGCATTAAAGAAGTGGCAAACCATCGCGAAGGCATATACACGTTGAAAATGCATTGCTAGGGAACCATGGTAACCAAAATGAACATTCCGAAAGTGATTGTTGATGCCCAGGAACCTTGTTGCCCGACAGCTTTTTTTTTACCAATTTTGGGTCTAGTTCTGATGTACTTTTAAAGCACCCTATGGTTCAAGTCTGGTCACGTTTGGTATATGTGTAAAATTTAGCTTCAATCAATCTAAAATTGTGGATTTGTATAGGGAAAATACACGCAGAAAGTAAATTTTATATGTACAGTCAAATCCCATTATAACGAACTCCAAGAGACCGGAGAAATCACTTCATTATAATGAAATTTTGTTATGAAGGAATTCCAGTTTTTTTTCATTGTTCCTATGTGTTAACTTATCTGGAGGATTAGAAAAGTGTTTGTAAAAACAAAATTTTCGCTATTATGGTATTCGTTAAAGCAGGATTAGACTATATAGATTAAATGGTACCTTCTCATACTAATCCATCGACAAATGACTACTCAACATTTGCACCTCGTACACATTCCTCTGTGGGATTTCTAATGAATCTGTACATGCAGGAATGTGTTGTGTTGTCCATCGACAAGCTAGTGTCCTTTATTGACTTTTTTTAGGGGGGGGGACAATATCTATGGAAAATAGATTTGTTCGTTGTTAGACACCTCCATACTATTACTAATGAGAAATGCTTATTGTGTGATTAAGACAGTTATCAGCCATCATCATCCCGAGTGGAAAAATCTACACATACATGCACCATTGCCAGTCCATGCATCATTCAATTGAGGACAGTCAGAATAGTAAAAAGCAAGAGAAACATTACCATTTTCAAATTGTAGCTATAAGTGTATAAATAAATGAGACATTTTATAATTGCAAGTGTTGTTTATATTTATAAAAGACATCTATTGGCAAAAGCTCTCACTTTTTTTTCAAATAGCTACATTTGTTTAAAAAAAATGTAGAACATATCTGTGAGCATTTGGGGAAAAACTAGTTTTTGTAATTGTAGCTAATCCTGGAAGTTTTGTAGCTGTGTACTTGTTATGTCATGAGTTATGAAAGTCTGTTGCTATGTTTGCTCAAGGAGGTCACTTAGGGTCAAATGGGGTAAGTGTGGCACCAAAAAATATCACAGTTGGACTTTGAGACAATGCTGTGGGTTTCCTATTTATTTATCATCTATAGCATTTTTTTTGTGGATATAAAATTTCATAAGTGACTTTTCTTACACCAACATGAAATGGTTTTGATTTTGATGTAAAGAATAATCAATCACCGAAAGGTTCAAGTTTTACAGAGTATGAGATATTTCAGATATGAAATACCATAACTGCTGTTAAATATTTTGTCTTATTGTTTTTCTAGTGATCAGAAACTATCTTTTAGCATGGAAAAAGAAAAAAAATTAGTCATTTTATTCATTTTTACGATAGAATCATGTATTTATAGGAATAAAAATTACCTGCTTTTCATTTTTTTTTTCTTTCAAGTATAAATTTCAGGTACCATTAAATTATTTACATTAATTTCTCTTAACCATTATTTCATACTCATGCTATCATGACTCTGCCAATAAGCACCAGATAAACTTGGTGAGCTCATTAGAGATATCTTTTGGCGACACCCCTCCTCCCCTTCATTTTTTTTTTTCTGTGCTATTGTCTGATTTCATATCTGTAAATGATATCCTGTTTCCACTAAAACTTCTGCAGCCTAATTCAGTCTTTTGTTTGTTTTACTACTACCTATCATAAAATGTGAGCCTCATTTGCAAAAATGTTACTTCGGTTAATTGAATTAATTTGGAGTATCAATATATATTTGTGATTTGTTTGTTTGAGAAGATCCTTATATGCTTGAACAATATGCTATTCAACGAAATAATACAAATTGCTTTAAAAAATGGTAGGATATATTTAAAAAAAAAAAAAAAAAATTGCATTTTCTTGTTTTCAAAATAGAAACCAGTTACAATTTTTTTTGTTATTTTTCAGAACTTTTTGAAGCTTAAAAGAAAACTTTATGAATATTTTTAATTATGGAAGAGAGAATATTTTTAAGTAGTTCAAAATTAGTGTTTTTTTTCCTTCTTGAAACTTGCATGGGTGTCCCGCAAAACATCATTTTTTCTTTTCAAATTGTTTTTTTTTATCATTTCTTGCCTCTTTATTGCATGCAAACCAACATTGATTTTTTTTTTTATAGTGTAAATACCCTTTTAGTTCCATAATAAATAATATTACTCGGATATATGACAATAATTCAGTTATTGCCATATATCTGACAGCTTGAAAATCAGAATAAAATTTGGGTGCCAACAAAATTTTTAAGGAACCAGGCATATTGTCTTTTCAAGAGAAACGATCTGAATTCCTTTTTTTTTTTTTTTTTTAATGACTGGAACCTTTTTCCATGTTTGTAGTCAATCTGACAGTAATTATTAATTTTACCCCTTTTTTGATTCCAAAGACTTTCAGTATAATTATTGGAGCCTTATGCCTGGGATATTTGAATATAATTAATAGAATATTTTCCTTTGCAAAGGTAAGTTTACTTATTTTGCTGATTTGCCACAAGTTGGATGCGAAATACTGGTATCTGTGGTCCTGATAAAAGTCTGCATTTTTGAAGTGTGGAGGGTTTTCAAAACATATTTACTAGCAAGTAATTTTTTAATGTTTTGATCAAAGTTTAATAAAGATATGCTGCAATTTATTAAAGAAATGCAGACACAATGCATATATAAAGGCACTTTACATAACTCAATTTTTTTCATGATTCTTTGATTAATTGGTGCACTTGATTCGACTTTGAGTACAGGGATTTGGGAAGTGGTCAAACTGTCACATTTACTTGTCTGTGAAACGGTCTCAAAAAATTTCGACTTGCGTGAAATCCAAAACATTTTTCCTTAGATACAGAATGTCTCATTAGACCACTTGTAAAAGGCATAAAATTTCTAATTTGATGGAGTAGAGAAAAGAAGGTGGTTTTAGAAATGCTCATATTTTCTAATTATTGCATAACAAGCAAGTTTTCATAATTAGAATATGGATTTTTCTTTACCATATTCATTTTCCAGTGATAGGATAAGATGTCTTGTTCAAATTAAAAATAAATCTTTGCTTCAATATAAGTCTTGGTTCTCATATCTTTGAATCATCCTTTATTTTTACTATTTCTTTTCTTTCTTCAATTTCCATTGCATGAAAAAATTTTATTCCCTATTTTTTTGTTCCAATGAATATACCTGTTTATTTTGAATGTTTTTACCCAACCTCCCTCTTAATGTTTTGTTTATTCAAATTTTCATTTTTTAAGGATTCTGAAACAGGAAGTTTTTGTGGAACATATAACAGTCTGCGAGACTCAGCTGGTGAAACTTTAGCAGAGTTTGAGTGTCGTGAACATGAGCTATTTTTTGTCGAAGCTGTTCTGGGAACAGATGGTAAAAACTCAGTGGTAAGATTTTCTTTGATGAGGAAAGTCATTCTAATTTTTTTTTCCTGGGACATTCGCTCAGTGATAAATATTTGAATAACACCTGGCTTTAAGCCATAGATAATATATTTACTCCCACATTCGCCAGCTGAATCTATTTGTGTGTATTCAAAATTTCCTGTGTCCAGCACAAGATTTGTCTAATGATTATTGGTCCTTGTTATGTGTTCGTTGGCTAGCTTTTGAGCATTAATTATCCATGAAACCCTACAGTATTTCAAGTGTTTCTTAAATAATTTTTGAAAACTTCAGTACTGTATCGGTTGCGCCCAATTGATCAGTCCCTGAAACCAAGGAATGCAGGTTTGGATCCCAACAGAAGGTCACTGGCTGTAAACATGTTCCTTTATAAGGCACGCTATCTGTCACACCAGGATAAAATGTGGATCTAGATGTATCAACTGCTTGGCAGCTTAGTGGTTCAGTTCAAAAATGTTCGGTTTGTGAGGTTTAGTTCAGGTCATATTATAGAGTCTTGTCATTATTCACATGATCCACTATTAAAAAAAAGCTGATTGTAAGAATCTTGTTTTAGTTGATGTAAGAAGACGTTTACGCCAGTCATTTACAGAAAAAACTGGGGAAAAAAGAGTATCACTGTTGAGTAGGACACAATATTTTTATTGAGCATCCATTACTAAAGAGATAGTTTATTACTAAGCCATTACTAAAGACAGTTTTGTGAAGATGTTGACAGTCTTGATTTTTTTAAATCTTACAATACCACAAATAACAGATAACCTATAACCTACACCCACAGTCACTACTTCTCTTCTCCCAAATGAAAGTGATGGCTAGCATACACACTATGTCAGTTCTCACAAATGGGGCAGCAAAACCTATTGAACATATTGAAAAGGTTGATGATAGTCATTGGACAATCTGGATGTTCTGTACGTATGTATTTTAAGTTTTCCATATGTTTGTTCAATTGTGTACAGCATGTCATTTCTTTAATTCTTTTGGAATGTAAATTCTTTTTATTTTATTTATTTTATTTTTTTGGAATCAAATGCCAGTTTTTTTAATTCAAACAAAAGATTCGGGGGGGAAAATCCCACACATACAACAACAGTAAATGTATAAAAAAAATCACTCATGAAAAAGAATATGAGTGATCTTATAAAGAATTAAAAAGCCACGCATCTCTCATAATTAGAGCCTGGAAGTTTAGGCACTAAAAATGACAAAAATAGGCAGTAAAAAGGGACTAAAAATGCATGAAATAGACACTAAAAAAGGGCATTTATAACTAATAAAAGAGGAAAAAATAACTAAAAGCTAAAATATTGAGGGGGTCCAAAAACCGGCTAAAAACTGGTTGCAGTTATTTCGTCTATTTTCAATTGAAGTTTAACTTGGATAATAATGCAGTTATTATAATTTGATTTAATGCCAAAACTAAAGTGTTTGTGGTCCCTCAGGATTAGGCCACTTCTAGGGCCACCATTACCAGACGTGGAGCCACTATAGAGAATGATCGTGGGGTTCCTTTGAATTGTGAATAATTTTTGTTTCTTTGTTGTATTATTTGGAACATTCATCATCATTTTTACAGTTGAAACACAGCCACCTTGTTTTATTGTAGTTAAAAACTTACTATATGTTGGACTCCTTCAAGCACTGAGCCTGATGTGGCAGTACTTGTCGTGTATCTCTAAGAGCAGCTTTGGCCATTTAATCAAACACTAAATATGTATCTATAATAAATAGCTATGGTTGTTTGCAGTAAATTTATGGGGTTAAAAAATAAAATGAAAACACAACATAGACACTATTGTCAGAAATCCTGCAGCTCCTAACCTCCCTTTCTTATGTGAGCCACAAAAATAACCGAGGACTAGTCCTTAAACAACCAATCCTTAGGACTGGCATTGATCAGCTGTACATATGTAGTCTAATTTGTGAGTAAGGTATGTGGATGTGGAAAAACAAACTTCAATTTATCGCAGCTGTTCTCACATGAGCTGTGTTTGTCTGAAACAAAAAGATACATGTCTAACACCATCCTTCCAAAGCAAAGTTAATGCATGGCTACAGCAAGTTTTCTGTCTTTCAGGCACCCACACCCCACACCTATTCATGTTTAAATGGCACTGGCAGGGAAGGGGGGCTTTCTGAAAATGATAAATACTGAGTTGAAGACTTAGTGTGATTAAAGTGCAATTCTTTTGACGTTCTCAATGCTCAAAATATCCATGTTCTACAGAATTTGGGTATTTGTAACTTACAACAGTGTTAAAATAGGCATTTATGGCAGGAAAATTCAAAAGAGGCATTTTTACAAAAAAAAAGTTTGAAAATAAGCAAAAAAAGACATTTATGGCATTTTTCTTGAGCTTCTGGGCTGTACCCATAAGATATCAATGTTGGTATTCAGTAAAACTTTGCGATGATATCTGACATAACAATAAATTAGAGCATTTTCCCGCAAAAAGGAGGTAGCTTTACTGTTTCGATTTTTTTTAAGTCAACTAAAAGAAAAAAAGAAACAAAATTCTTTTTGAAACTCCCCAAATTTTTTCTTTCCATTTATTGTCTGTTGCTCTTCATATGATTTGGCTCTATTAGCTTAAAAAATATCTCCTGCAGGATATTCGCACATGATTCTTGTGCACCAGTGGAAAGAAGTTTTCTTTTCTTCTAAATGCGACATGTTTAACTCAAACCAACCAAAAAATAGAGGTACACTTATTTTTTGTAACAAATCAGGGTTGGCAAGGTTTTGTACGAGGTAAAAACCATTATTTTTTTTAAATCCCATTTTTGTATCTTTTATGTTTTTATAAATCTCATATCTAACCTCAAGGCAGTTATGTTTTCAATTGTTTGATAACCTGATATCAGCCATACAACCCTTTACGTATACTGTTTCGAATTTCGAAATTTTATTATATTTAATGTAATTAATAATATAATATAATTTATATAATATAAAGTTCAATATTTGATTGTAGAAGTTACCTCTTCATAAAATTTCGAAGTTTTTCACTTATACATTAGAACATTGATTATCTGAACAGATCAGGACCGAAGGTTGTTTGGAAAATTGATTTCAAAACTAATTTGATAACACAAAGGAATAAATTAAAATTCAGCAACAAAAACCTTAAAATAATTAAAATTAACCGACTTATTCTGAAAAGTAAATGGAAAAAAAGGCAGCGCATCACAAAAGAAAAAATGAATCCATCTTGCTTCAACTTACTTATACGTCATCTTGCCGTGTCATCCCGTAATATTTTCAACATTAAAAATTGAAGCGGATCAGTGTTAGGCAGCGATTCTAACCACGCGAGACATTTTGTGAAACACTGTTCTGCCTCACTGTGCATTATTACATCTGCCGTTGGTGCATAAATATTTCTCTGTCATCCAAAAAAATTTTATCCTGGATTGTCACTATCAATTTTCAACCACTGCAACACATCCTTTCATGACAGGACTGGAATACAGGGAGTTCCTGAAGCATATCTAAGCATTCTTTTGAATCTAGAAGATTTTGGTCGTCTTCTGTGGTTACATTAAAACCATGAAAATACAGGGAATAACTCTCTAAACCTTCACAAGACTTTAATCCATTTGCTGTTTTCAATCTGGCTGCAAAATTTTCTATTTTATCGCAATTTTTTTTTAAATCACTGAGGGTTGTCACGCCTAGTCCGTATTCAGCTGCACATTTATACCATCACCCGCTTTCAATCTTTTCACTATTTCCACTTTTTTTTTTTTAATGTTTAAAACAACACGTTTTCGTTTTGTCGCCATTCTGCACTTGAGAGAGACGAAAAGTATTGACACTGTTAAAGCTAAAGAAAGATTGAAAAATATCTGTTTTAAGCAAGATAGGAAAGATACTCCCGAAAAAACTGTGATAAGAACTGTTTTGTTGTCAAGAAGACCCTTGCCCCCCTTTCATTAAGGCCCGCTTACAGGATTAAGGTGAATTTGAAGACGAGAAAAAAGATGCCAGCTAAATCTGCTCCTATTCATGCGTTTGTTTGCCTGCCAATTGTTTGTAACTGCATATACTGTACCCAGATCCGCCATTGTTTACATCTATAGCTCACAGGTACTGTATGTACAATTGTTTGGAAGTGGATTATTGTACAATAGAACGAGGCTATCTAGTTGGGAGGTAAGAGGATTCAAGTTCCAATAAATTCCAGCATCGTTGACTGAAAATGAGTTAGGTTGAAAAGGTGTTCAGTTGACTGAGTTGTTCGGATAATTGATGTTCTACTGTTGTTATAAATAGGAGGTTTTGGACAGTGTGGTATACATATTTATAACTATAAGTGAAAACTTTGCAATTTGATGAAGAGGTAACTTCTATAATCAAATATTAAACTTTATATTATATAAATTATATTATTAATTACATTAAATATAATAAAATTTTGAAATTCAAAACAGTATATGTAAAGGGTTGTATGACTGATATCAGGTTATCAAGCAATTGAAAACTGAACTGTCTTGAGGATAGATGTTAGATTTATGAAAACATAAAAAATACAAGAATGAAATAAAAATTTGTCACATGAAAATTAGAAAAAAGCAATAGATATGAGTACAGAATGAAATTAAACTTATGTAATAATCGAGCACTAATAATCAGGCTGCGCCTTTTAACATTCGATAGCGCATAACTAATTTAGCTGCCCTATTTGTGCCAAGATGATTTCTAAGAGAACAAAATTTGAAAATATTCTTTCAATTGATGCATAACTTCGGGGACATAAAAATAAAAGAACAATATGTTAAAGACAGTTTTTTTATAAGCCTTCTTCCAGTGTTTTTCGTATTGCTGTCCCCCATGTGATAGAATTGTAAATATAGCTTGAATTTATTCGGTGAAATATTAGCTTCTAGCCTCATAAGAGCAGCAATTTAAATTTAACAAAAACTTTGGGTCTTAAAGTCTTGTATCGTCATATAGGCGTAATCCGTGTTTGTGAAATTGTGTTCTGTTAGTCATGAGTAGGTGCTACATAGTGGCCTCGTTTTCTTCAGATATTTTCCTTTATTTATAATTAGTTTTTAAAAATTGAAAATGTAAAATAGAAAGATCAATTTAAAATTTGAAGAAAAAGGTTTAAAAAGTCAAAATAGAACAATTTGTATCAAATAAACACTACACCATTGATATATATCATAGCTGCCAAGTCTCCTGAATTTTTCGGGAATCTCCCGAATTTTAGCTTCATCGCTCGACCTCCCGAAAAGTTCTTAAATCTCCCGAATTTTTAAGAAAATCACAAAAAATCCCTGATTGACCCTAAAAATTCCCTACTTCATTAAAAAAATCCCCACTTATGAAAACAATCCCTAAGAAATTTCTTATGGGGCATGAAGCCTCTTTTTTTTCCCCTTTCGAAATGACATCACATGTCGTAAATGGGGAAATTCCCTTTTTAAGAAAGTTTTACAAACCCTCTGATGATAACAAGAAAGTTTGTCTTATCGTGCAGGGAAATGGCTTAGCGGCCAATAGTCCTGGATAATAATTGAAGATTATAGTGACGCGCATATGGTCAAAATTTCTTTTTTTTGAAGTAATTAATGTACGTGCGATACAACAAAACATGAATACTGATAGCAATAACATATTTAATCAATTTTAAAGATATTTATTCCCCGATGAATTTCATCAAACGTTCCATAAAAGGGCCACCTTTTTTTTTGTACAAGTTGTGTTACGGACATGAACATCGGTCATGGAAAGACTGCCATCATCACACTCATGTGAAATGGAAAAAAAAAAACCATCAAGCAAGTGTCACAAAAAGTCGGTGTTCTTCAAAAATTGGCGCTTTTTTCTTTCATCTTCCGATGATTTTGGGGTCATTCGCGCAGAATGTTTGTTCACATCGTTTGTGATGGAACACAGTATGTATATTTTAGATCACTATTGAAGTTTTGTCCTCCAATTTCACTTGTTTTTTGCGTAGGGATTTTATTTTCAATGGTTTAACTTCCATGTGTGTAAAATACCTATTTTAATTTGACTTCAGTTTTTGAGTAGGAATTTTATTCCCTACGCTTTAACTTTTGTTTGGAAAATCCCTATTTTATTTGGAAAAATCCCTGTTGTATTTATTAGGGGAATGGTTTAAGCATAAAATACGAGTTTGCGCAAAAATCTCCCGAATTTTCATTTTCAAAAGTTGGCAGCTATGATATATTCACATCATTATATTGCTATCTAATAAAAAATATTTATGTGGAGTTTCACAATAATGCAATGATTATAACTGTGACTATGCGTATTTGGTAACTTCAATATAATGTATTTTTTAAAGAAAAGTGTTTGGAGAGAATCGTCATGGTTTTGGACAAGCACTGTCCTAAATACAGTACCTGCTTCATAATCATACATGAAAAATAAGATGTGAAGTAGAAATAACATTTATAACAAACTAAAAAATGTAAAACTGTTTATTTAAACATTTATATGAGTGATATTAATTTACTATCAGATTTCCAGCTTAAAACCATCAATTTGGTGAAACAATTAACTTAGGAAAAGAAACCAAATGACACCTTTTTGAAATATTTTTGATTGTTAGTTTTTTATTTTTTTATTTTCTTGCTAGTATTTTTTTTAAATATGTTAGTATCATGAAAAAAAAAAGGTTTCCACATAGCATTTTGAAACTTGGAGGTTTTGGACAGTTTTAGACAGTTTATCCCGTGTGTCCTGTCCAAAACCCCAACCCTTTAGCAAACCCTTCAATTTTTTACAATAGATGTTTTTATTTTACACACGTTTGTATATAAATCGTATATCAAATGCATATTTATGTAAGCATATCTTATTTTAATTTATTTATTTCTATTGTGTGAGCTTTCACTCACACACACGTGATGCTTGTTTACGTATTTAAAATGAAAAAATTTCAAATTTCATATGATGAGGCAGTCTTCCCCCTCCCCCATGAGGCACTCTAGGAAGCAAGGTTATGGTTCATAATTATTCTATGTGTACGTATTTACCTTTTTCTTTTATTTTGTTCTTGTACTTGTAGAGAGAGCCATTCCCAAGTTTAAGACACAGTGGTGATTCAGATACGAGCATGGAATTTATGACAAGGGAAGAAGCTGAAAAACTGCTGAGTACAAGGTTTGTTACTCCATAATTATTTTTTCTAAGACAATCAATTCATTTAACAATTTTGATTTTTAAACAGCAAAGAAAACCATTATCTCTGCTATAACTATTATACAATAACTACAATGTTTTTTAGAAAATATTATGCTGGGTTCCTGCAACACCAGATGTATCTTTTTTTTCACTTTTTCGAGTGAAAGAAGAAAATTCTCATTTATATACTTAGTGCTGTATAATTCCTGACCAATACCGCACAAACAAAATGTCTGTGTTTAGAATTAGAAATTTGTCACAAAAGCAGTATGTAAAATTGAAGCTAGAGATGCTCTCTTATAAAATTTTAAATATTTATGCATATAATCTCTTAATATTATCTTTAATGCATGTTTAATAGCATATGTAAATGCAACTCTGGTATATTTTTTGTTCATCCAAGCTATGTATTTGTATGCATTCATCAGTTCATGCATTAGTTTAAGAATGTTGTTAGGTTATCATTACATATTCATATGAGACAATAAAGCTATTTAACTGAGGAAATGAGACTTGTTTATTCATTATTTGCTGCAAGCAGTGAGTGAATGCATATTGAAGTGAATGCTTTTTGTATTGAAACTTTTTATGTGATTTAAAATTATCACAGTAAACCAAATATGCTCTTCCAAATTTTTAACTAGATACTGAAAATATTTGTTTTACATAAATTTAGCTCGAGAGAAGCCTTAAAAGCAGAGGAAGAGAATAGAGATGTCACATTGTTCTTGTCAAGGCAAAGTATGTCTGGCAGTGATCACTCCGAGACATGGTCAGCTGCACCATCCATTGCTGATGATATTGATGAGGATGATGATGATGATAATGATGACTTGGCCAACGGAGAGGGCAAGATTGCTATACCTTTCCCAGCAGGTTCAAATGTAGTGTTTGAAAATGCAAATTATCATATTCTTCCTGGAAACCATTTTGTCACTGAAGTTGCTGGATTGGATGAGGACAGTGAAGATGAGGATATGTTCACAGAAGTTTTGCCTCATAAAAGGACCAAGGTTCGATTCAACTATGATCCCATCAAGGTATTTGACACTAGATCTTTCATTTTTGATCAAAAATACTTCATTTGTTTAAAACCTTTGTGTAGACTTATGTGATCAGTAGTTTGTTTCTTATATTGCTTTTTATTTGTCAGCAAACACTTTCATACATAACAGTTATGCTACCAAGATATTTTGAACTAAAATGTGAAGAGACCACTTGGTAGTCCCTGTCATAGTTATTGATGCACATTAAATTCTCTGAGCCTCTGTTAACTGAAGCAGTGGGCCAGGTAAAGGTCAACCTGTTGCATATATACCTTCCAGTGGCATAGTGTGGTACGAGACGGTGTTCTGTCGCATACCATTCACACTGAAAATGATTTGAAAATATTTTTACTACTAGCATGTATCAAAGTTTGGTTTTAATTTGTTTGTAAATAAATGTTCTTTGTGACTGACAGACTTTTCTTTACATTTTTGATTGTCTCTATTAACTGAAAATCTTGTTATCCAAGGTGATACAGAACCCACCCTGGTTAATCGAGGCTCTACTTTGGAATGCAGAAAACTAACCATTTGTTTTGTGTGATCAACTTTTTGCTGATAAAAATAATTGATGCACAGTAAAAAAATAAGTGGGAACTGAACTGTCAGCTTGGGGTTGATTACAATCGTTATTTAACATTGAGTTCTGCATGAATGAGGATCTGATAATTGAGTTTCTGCTGTGTATTATTTCAGGCTAGAAGCCGAGGAGAAAAAACTTATATTCTGTCCTAAATTTAACTTAAAAAAATTCTATTAACAAATTTATAAAATTCATGAGTTAAATTTTTGCAAATATGAACTTTTTTTTTCAATATTACATATAGATCAATCTGATTTATTTAGTCATTGCACATTTATATTTTCATATGTTGCATATGTTTTGAAAATATAAGTCAAGAGTGTAATTGATAAATTTATAATTATTTATTTCTATTCATGATTTCAAAAACATATTTTTTTGCAGACTTCTTAGAAATGATATAACATTATTTTGATCAAGTAATACCAATTTCAATAAGTTTAATTTTAATTTATCCTCTTGTTCCACATATTGAGACATACTATTCTTTGCCCATACTTTAGGTTTTCAGTACATTCTCAGTAGATGACTATGATAGGAGGAATGATGATGTGGATCCAGTTGCTGCATCTGCGGAATATGAGCTTGAAAAGCGCATTGAAAAAATGGATGTGTTCCCTGTTGAACTTATGAAAGGTTGGATTTTTTTTCTTGATAGAAAATGATTTGTAATTCTTTGAATATTTTTGAATTTGAAAAAAGAAAAATTCCCCTCCTGCCATTAATACATTAGCCATGAAATTTATAAAATGTGGTATATTTTTCTTAATACATTTAGGATTAATATCTATATAAAAGGTGATAAGCAGTTTGTAATCCACCTTGTTTTGAATATTTTCAGTTCATCATATAACTGCCATACAAATTTAAATCAGTTCTATCCAGATACTATGTTTGTGTATAACTATGTTTGCATATTTATTATTCCCATAGGTTCACCTAAGCATTCATAATGTGGACCCAGCTTAAGTCATATTTCATATTGGTACTTGTTACAGCTGTTTGTTTTTCCCACGTTTTTTTTTAAGGTCCAGAAGGTCTTGGTCTTAGTATCATTGGTATGGGTGTTGGGGCAGATGCTGGTCTGGAGAAGCTGGGAATTTTTGTAAAGTCAATCACTGAGTCAGGTGCTGCTCATAAAGATGGGAGGTAAGCATACCATTAGAACAGCTTATTGTAATTGACTGAAACTAGTGTCGAATTAAGGATGAAATTGAACTTAGTTATTTTGTGATAGGAAAACAAACTAAAATTCAAGATGAGTTTGTATTTTGTGTGATCGCATGAAAACTTGCAGAAATTATTTTGCAAATAAAAAATTGTGATACAGCTGCAAAGCAGTGACCAAATTCTCTATGTGATTGTTAAATGTAAATTTAATCATAATTAGTATATGTATTTGATACTAGACTTGACCTTCAAATTGATGCATATTCAATTACCTGGGAATTTCAATTCGCCAATGTTGACTGGTTCTAATTGTTTGGGATAATCAAGGTCTATGAGTATCCATTGGTCTCTCAGAAAAAGGTCATTTGGAAAGGTGGCCACTGTAATGCAATAGTCAGGTGATAAACTGCTTCTCTGAAGGGTTTATCCAATTTTATCCAATTATTAAAAAGAAGTATTTAACATAGAGTTTTCTGGGAAATTTATTTGTATTAAAAAAAACTAGACTTTCATGAATTGAAAGTCAAGAGATTGTCTACATGAAATTTTAAGTAATTTTTTTTTCTTTCATTTGCAAGAATCGCTGTCAATGATCAAATAATAGAAGTTGATGGTAAATCCTTAGTTGGTGTTACTCAAGCGTATGCTGCTTCTGTTTTAAGAAGTACTTCAGGTCTGGTGAAGTAAGTTTTTACATAATTTTTACATATTTCATTGTTTTTTGGAATAGTTCTATGATTATTTCAAATAGTGCACAACTTTTTGATTTTCTAAATATATGGTGTTTTCTTGGCTTTTTGCTTGTCGATCTGTGTATATGTGGGTATAAAACTAGCAAACACCCACATATACACAGATGGCTCCAAAACCGATGAAGGCGTTGGAGCAGCCTATTGTGTATACACAAACAATACAGAAAAGCAAACGTGACAAGCAGCGCTAGATAAAAACAACAGTAACTTCCAAGCAGAATTGTTAGCGATAGAAGCAGCTGCACAATACGCAACGGGAGCAGAAAAGCGAGTTTTAATAATAACTGATAGCCGCTCCTCCCTTCAAGCACTTCTAGATCCAACAAATAGAAACACAATAGTACGTGTATTGAGGCGCCGTCTATTAAATAACCCAAACATTTTCCTAGGTTGGACCAAGGCCCATGTAGGTAATCTTGGAAACGAGAGGTCAGACTCTCTAGCCAAAGCTGCAATCAACTGTGACAATAAACTTGATAACCCTTTCCCACTAACGCTCCTGAAGCGACAACTTAAACAAGCAACCCTCCAGAAATGACAGCAAATTTGGGAACAAGGAACAACAGCTAGGAAAGTGCACGAAATTGTCCCTCCGGTCACATACAACACACTAAACTGGAATAGAGAGCTGACTATCTTCATAACAGGACACAGCCCATTCCCTATATATCTACACGAACGGAAACGCCGCCGAACATACAAATGTGCCTGCGGTATGGTGGGTACTCCTGTTCACTATGCAACAGAGTGAAAATTTACAAAACATCTACACATGTACAAATATTCCGAAAACAATAGAAGACAATGGTTCACTCAAATAATCAAAAACAAAAACACAGCAGCAAGGATTACAAGCCTTGTCAGATATATACACGCCAACGAAAAACAAGAAATCTGTCCACCAGATTTATAAAATAATGTTTTAAATATTACAAAAATAAGTGGGAGAAAAAACAGAAATGGATAAAAACAACAACAAAAATCATATCAACATGACTGACTACTAATACATGATATAGCATGTACTAACGGGACCCGAACAAGAATTTTTATGGCATTCTCGTTACAATGATGTAAATGTGATAACCACAAGTGTCCTTCATAAGCCATAAGGTTTCATAATAACCATTACACATGTAGTTTATATTATATATATATATATATATTCTTTTTTTTTTTTTAAATATAAATATAACCAGCCAGATCGAGTGAACCAAAACACCAAGACCGAAGCTGATCCTTAGCTAAGGCTCTCTCCAGACAATCCCCCATTTAAATCAAGCTCACATTGCTCACCAAAATAGGTTTAGGGCGAGACGACTCGACCTGGCAGGTATATATATGTATATAAATATGTGTATATGTGTGTATTTCTCTTTCCTCCATTCAAGTTGTCTATGCATTTCATGTCCACAACACACGTGCATACTCATATTGTCGGATTCATGTTGCTCACCGAATAAGGTGCTAAGCGAGATGCCACGGGTGCTGCCTAATTGTATATATTCCCCCACACAATACTTCTATTTTGTATATTTTCATTAAATCCACCGGAGCGAGTGAACTCAACCCAATAAAACTGATGCTGGCTTCTAGTCGCAAGTTATCAAACCCATTTGCTCACCAATAAGGTGTTAAGTGAGATGACTCGCTCCGATGGAGATATATGTATATATATATATATTATTTCACAATAAGATTCTCATTTCTTTTTCTTTTTGTATCCTGTGTGTATAATATCGCAAGTGTAAGATAACAGATGAGATGGCATGGAGGGGGGGGGGGCTCAATTGCTTTTAAAACATACCTCCATCCTAATATGTGTACATTCATCTTAACTAAACCCGGAAACTTCTCCAACTCCTAATCCCATCTCGTCTGTAATCACCACAAAATTTGTTAATCACAACAGTACCCAATTGTCCGGGGAAAATATGTTGTAAAAAAGTTTGTATGGTTTTTTTTTTTTTTTTAACACTAAATAAAGTGTTCCAGACTCTGCCACGAAGCTGGGCTGGAAGAGATCTCGGCAACTGGATAAGTCCAGTGGCAAAGTTCTGGCGCTCATTCATTCATGCTTGTCGAATGTTTTGCTGTTGGAGCAGAAGGTTTTCGAAAAAAAATTTAACTTCAAATTGACAATTCTTGTATAATATTAGCTCTTATGCATAGACAATAGGCAACAAAAATAATCAAATGATATATATATGTTTCTATATTTTAATATGATAACAAATTATATCATATTTAACAAGTTTAAATTTGTTATTGTTTAAGATTTCTGATTGGAAGAGAAAATGATAATGAGAACAGTGAAATTGCGCAGTTAATATCTCAGTCATTGCAAGCAGACAAAGAACAGCAAAAATCTTTCAAGCAACAGGTAATGTCGGCCTTGATTCAATTTTCTTGTATTACTCTTTGTGTATTTTCATTTAATGCCTATGTACAGCCACTCCACTACTTCCGTTCTGAGCACATAGGTGTGTAGGTTGAATTGTCTGTAGGTCAGAACTTGGTTAAAATATTATGCACATGACATTGATGTAAATTAATAACTTTCACATTCAAAATTCCCTATGTATCGGCTTATTTCAAAAAATGCCTTTACAAAGTTTGACTATAAGCAACAGAATAACAACAAATAAAACCATAAGTAAAGGGAAATATTTAAATTTCATGTGTGTAAAAAGTAAATAAATTAAGTATAAAAAGTTTATTGCTTGAGTAAAATTTTTATTGGTACGGCAGGGAAAGAATTATTATTTCCGTTACACGAATTTAGTGGAATACTTTTCAATAACTGAGCCATTCTTTCTTAAGCATTTTGCTGATTTACATAATTGTCTTATCCTAATACTGCTAGCCAGCATTAATAAATTTGAACCATTTTTGTCAAATTTACCAAGACCAAGCTAAGAGTCTCTCAAAGCTACCATTTTATTTTCATTTATAACTTCAGATACTCATTAGTCAGGGATAGGTATAGGTCAATGTGCATAGGTATGATGCAAAGTAAGTTGGGGAAAAAATCATTCTAGACATTTAGTGGGTGTCATTGATAAGTAATATATGTGAGAGAATGAAAATGTTAATTCATTTTGAATCACTAAAATTAATCCCTTAATTTTTCAGCCTTTTGGATCAAAAGATTTCCAACTCCCACTGCAGGGTAAAGATGATGATCCGAGGGCAGACAGTGGTGACAGTTCTCGTGTTTCCCAAGGTTCTACGCCAGAAGAAGGTGAAGATGCGCCAACTGTGGAGGTGTTTGACCTCACAAGTGGCAGCAGCGGATCTCTTTCTCCTGACACTGACATGGAGACATTGCGAAACAAGCTAAAAGAAGTGAGCATTCATAATTTTTCTTTCTTCAAGATCCAATGACTAATAAAATATTCATATGCCTTATGCTTCTTACGGTTGTAAAAAAATGTTTTCTCTGTTTTTTCCTAGGTGCAATATAGAAATGCCGTGGCAGAAGCTGATCTTCGCCAAGCCAAAGAAAAGGTATATATATTTTTCCAATTTTTAAAAAAATATTGCTCACTTTCGAATTTATATGAAGTTCTGTAGTTTTAGTTTGGTTTGCCAAGTTGATTGATCGATTATTATAATATCAAAATGTAATCATATATTTTATCATAATCAATTATATAACTATCAGTATCAGTTACAGAATGGATTGCCATTTCAAATGCTATATATATATATAGATTGTAAATTTTAGTGGTTTTTTCCAGAATAGAACTTTTACGCCCAATAATGGCCACCTCCCAATAGTGGCCACATTTTCATGATCCTGTTAGTGGCCATTGGAGGTTCTACTGTGTAACCAACCCTTTAACCCTTATTTTATTTATTTTTTTGTTATCAAATTCATAACTCAAATTTGTATTTGCATAGATATGAATGTTATTTGAGTTCTTTCTATCAGTTATGCTTATGTTTTGAAATCACATTCTATGTATGAGTTTCAATTGTCTAAATTGGTTCTTATTCCTACTGAACTAGGTTCATCAGGAATGTAATTAATAACAAATATGGCACCATTTTAAAGATTGATCACTATTAGAAATGATAGTGGAAAAAGAAAATGCGATGGCTTTCACAATGGAAATTCAAAAAAAAATGTAATTAATTTTGTTATTTTTGCCACAGTTGGCCACAATGGAAAAAATGGAGTCTGACAGACAGAAAATGCTGAAAAAGCTCGACTCCCTGCAGCATCAGATGAGCGAGAGGGAAATAGCATTGCAAACTGCCAAACAGCAAGTTGAGGACTACAAGTTTAAGGTCTCAAAAGCTCAGCAGCAACTGCAAGATGTGGAGAAGAAATACAGCAAGGCAAAGAAAATAATTAAAGAATTTCAAAAAAGGTTTGTGGTTTTTTAAAATGTTATTTCGTGTCAGACCTTTATTTTTTGTGGTATATAAATCTGCCCCCCTCCCACATACACGCAGACAGAGATTAGATCTGAATATGATGGAATTTTTTTTCTAGAAGTGGTGTTTATAGTAAAGTTTGAAAAAACAATGTCTCACAGCTATGAATATGCATTTTGCAGAGAGAAAGACTATTTACAACAAGAAGAATTCCATCTGCAGCAGCTGCAAGAGAAAGATCAGGAATACAATGCACTTGTTAAAGTGCTGAAAGATAGGGTAAAAAATTATTTAACTACCTATTCAGTTGTGATATCATATACAGTTTAACCCCCCCAATTTAATGAACTGGATTAAACAAAAATTATATTCATTAAATCAAGGAAAATCGTTATATCAGAATTGAGATCAACACAAATATATGCACAGAAACTTGAAGAAATATCGTTGAATCAAGGAATTTGTTAATGGAGTTTGCTATATTGGGGTCGTGACTCTAACCTTCTTTTTTCATAAAAAAGTGTTTTTTTTCTTATTTAAAGCGATCCTAGTTATAAAATTATGTTTTGTTTTATTTTTTTTATTATTATTACACAGATTATCTCTAATTCAAACATTTTGCCATGCGTGCTAAATTGTCATATGTGACACTTGTTTCATTGTCTAAATTTTGAATTTTCCAAGTATAATGCTTAGAAATTTATAATTTTTGTTCTTATTTAGGTTATTCTTCTAGAGCACACTCTTACTGAAGTACAAAAGTCGGCAGGGCTTCCACTTCAACTTCCATACGACATGCATCAACTTACTCCTCAGTTGAAAAAGAAGAATTATGGCCAAAATGGATCAAAGCTTAGTACGTAACTAATGCAAACTAAAAGGCCATAACAAGTGAATAGCTCAACAAGGTGGCTAAAAAACACATTGAAAAAATGCCCATTATAATAATGTGGATGTTCATAATACCTATAAATAGAGCAACTCAAAGTAAATGGATTATAGTAAATTAACAAATGAACAAGAAGGAAAGAAAAAACCTTAATAAGAAAATAAAAATTAACTGCTCATTAGTGAAACGTGTTATTGAAACCATATTGAGCAACAATGCTCTTGTCAATGTTGAAAAGCATGTCTCATCCATTTGCCTATGGCTGCTATTGTATTTAAGTTGACACAGCAGCTCCAGACCAGTAAAATTTAATTTTTTAATTTTTTTTATGACCTTACTTCTCCCCCCTCTTCCCATTTTATGTTACTTTATGCCTGATTACTCTTCTAACCATAAATTAAATTTTCTTTTCAACAGCTCTTAGGCATATTGAAGTTGATATGTCAGACTGTGATGTTTCAGATTATGAACTTGGGAAGCTGGATCTTAGTCCCGATGCTGCCAGTGAAGATAGTGACAAGCGTTCAACGGTTGAGCGGAAGATTCCAAAAAGTGATCAGCTCAGCCAGTCACAGCCATTGCCTGATCTACTTGAACCAAGTTCAGCTCGACAGTCACTTGAAAGCAATGCCAGGGTTTCACCTCTTCTCAATGGCGTAAGTTAATTCTTTTTATAGGCATATACACACGTGAGAATTAAATAAAAAAAAATTGTGTCAATCGTTATCAAAAATTATAACTTGTGAATTAAAATACAGGGTGGGCTGTAGAAACTAAGAATTCATAAAAACCGGAAAAATAACCGAAATAAAAAACTGTTTGCAGGGTTAGCATCGCTGGGTCGTGGGAATTTTTTTTAAGATGGGGGGGGGGAACAGCCGATAGGTGGCGCTGATGTACACGAGTCAAAGAAAAGATATGCAAATAAAGAACAGAATGCCTCCAAGGCTGTATGGCAAGTACGATAAACATTAGATTTTTTTTTGCATCAAATATTGAGCAAATTACTGGTAACATGAAGGTATATCCCAATTGAGTTCATTCACAGCAGCTCTGAAAAAGCTGAAGGTATTTCAGAAGCCATATCTAAAGACAGGTTCTTGCACTTCTTCTGAGAATGGTGAACACACTGGTTTAAGTACATGCAAGTCAATAGGAACCATCTGAAACCATATCAGAATAAACTTGTAGTGCATAAGGAATTAAAATAATTTGTAGGACGGGAAAATAAATTTCTTTTTGCTCACCAGACTAGAATCTACTTTTTATTGCCACTCTTGTCTCTAGGTCATATACATAGCCTAGATGCTGGCTCACATTACACGGCCTTGAAAATAAATACTTAGATGTCAACCATGTATAATGTGTGTGAGATTTTGCATTTGTGTGTGTAGAGGTGTTTGAGAAAGGAATTTTTATATAATCGGGTCAATTGACCAGTGATACAAAATTTTGCTATCTAAATAAAATGAATATGACAACTATCATTCTCAGTCACTTTAGTGAAGTTAGAATTTTGAAGCTTAAAGAAAAAAATTATATTCAGTAAAACCCCCTCTTTTGCAGACACAGATGGGACAAAAAAAAATATGTCTGTGAAATAAGGGTGACCATTAATCAGGGGCTTGAAATGCATACATTTGTTATACAAGGGGAAATTATTATTTATCCATAAAAGAGGGGTGGCCATTAAGAGGGGTTTCTCTGTATATAAAAAGTTAAAGCCATCAAAGAATTCTCTAACTCCAATCTCATCTGAGTCGATCAAGTTAGAAAAAAAAATAACATTCAAGTAGATTGCACTTTATAAGTCTTACCACTGCTGCACAAATTCATGTGTAACAGTAGAAATAATTATATATACTAGATTTATATTACTGCAAAATCACTTGATTCACTCATTTTTGGAGACAATTTTTCGAAGCGATTGTTGTTCATCTTTTTTTTTCTATAATTTTTACCTGAACTAGGACTGTGGCAAAACAGAAGCAGGATGTATATCAGAAACTCCCCATGGGTCAAAAACAAATGGGACACCAAGGGAATCAAGATCTGCTTCCATAGATGCATCAGCTGAAGAACAAGCACATTCTAAAGCTATGTCATTTGCAGAAGAGATCAAAGTAGCAGTACTGGAGTGGCATACAAAAAGTAGATACATTATCCGTCGTTTATTAAATACTAATTAAATACTCAATTATTAAAATTTTGTTATATTCATGTAGTATAAAAATGTTGTGAATGAAAATATTTTTATTGGAGGATTATATTGTATATTCTTTCTGGAATTGAATTCAAAAAAAAGTATCTTTGTATGACTATTTCAAAGTAATTTTTGTTTTATAGAAATATTTTTAAAAGCATGTGTTTTCTGTTTGTTTTTTTAAAGTAAATAAGCCAGACGATGAGATTTTCCTTGAAGCAGAACTGGATGCTAGTGACCATCTTCTTGTTCAGGGTCGTCAGATTGAGAAATGTGATTATCCTAGTCATACAGTTGATGAGCATCACTTTGTGCCTCCTAGCTATCAGCATGCAACAGAAGAGGGGTTTGATTTGCATTCCCTGCAACCAAGCCCCCGACCCTCATTGAGGGAATGTGACTCACTTCCTCCAACACCAGATTCTCCTCCTGTAGAAATTCCACCTAAAAAGAGGAACCTGATTTCTGTGGATTCAAATAGGCTCTCTGCTAATCTAGGTGAGCGTTCATTTATTTTATTTGCCATACAAAAGTCATTATACATGTAAAAAATACCACCTGTGACCCCCATCAGTTTGTTATTTCAGTCTGTTGGTTTTTTTAGTGTTAAGCCTTGCATTATTTCCAGTTTTTTAATTGATTTACAAGAGTTATTTAAATTGTTTTTTCCATTTTCAGATCTGAGTGATGATAGTCAGAAAGGTGATTTCAATGGAGCAGGCTCCAAAAATCAAAGGCCTGCTGTCATTCCACCTCGTGTTCCAGTGAGTAACTTATCACTAAAATAAGTTACGTGATAAGTAATAAAGTGCTAATTAGTGAGCATTTATCACTAAAACTGTCTGTATCTAAAAATAATCTAATGAGATACATAAATGATATAAATAAATGAGACAGATAAAAATAATGAGATACAATAGACTCATGATAATCTGGCCATGTGCTAGTTCTCCCCTTCCAATTACCTGGTGTTAGCGGGTTTGCTTCAAGTATAGGAAAGGGAAGCATGTCGCTGCATGTCTGGGCGCAGAAATTGATATTATTTGAATGGGCTTTTCAATTAACTTCCAGTAATCCAGCAATTTCGGTAATCTGGCACACCCTGGTCTGATAGGTGTCAAATTAGTGAGAGTTTACTGCACTTTATATATATATATATATATATATATATATATACATAATTTTTTTTTTTTATAATGAATTTTTTATTGATAGTTTGTTTTTATAAGGCATGATTTTGAATATCTCTTAAGCTACTTGTGTTATTACATTACTGTGTGAAACATTGCCATGAAATAATAGTTATTGCCAAACTACATTGCTTCTATAGGTGCTTATTAGTACAGAGCATGACAAATTGAATGAAAAATTACGCTTCAGAAAAAAATTTTAAGACCCAAGCATACTCTTCCCCAAAGAAAAATTGTCCAAAATATTTTACTTTTCTGAAACTTAGTGAGCGTTTTCCATGTTAGTAAAAATGTTGATGTAAATTCAGAAATTTTTTGTTCCCAAAGACTTGGTTTATTAACCACGCTTTTAATTTATGTGTAAAGTATCGTGCACAGAAATTTTCAGTCATCATTCATTTTTTCTCTCCCTGCATTGCACTTCAATAAAGTAGGATGAGAAATGTGTGAATGGACAAAAAAAAATTATTTTAGTTGCCACGGTAACCATTAAGTTCTATATCGGTACCTGTTTGACAATAGACAGTGGGAAGATGGAATTTTCGTATTGTGTGAAATTAACATTTTAAGGATGTTTTTTTTCTTTTCTTTCATATTAGGAGCGCAGCAGTAGTCGTGACCGCCGTCCCCATCACTGGCAGGGCAAGTCTATAAACTTGTGGACTACGGCCCAAGTTGGGCAGTGGCTGATGGCACATGGACTTGAGCAGTATATAAAGGTCTTTCAAGAACATGACATTTCTGGACAGTATCTTCTCAACTTGGACAGTGCAAAACTGAAGGTAGCCGTTCTATTTTGAAACACATTGGGACCTGCAAATGTGAATATGTTTAAAATATTGACTAGTTAGATGAGAATAGGTATTATACAAGGTGTTTATGAAAGGATACTCTTAATTTGAAAGGCTGTACATAAAAATTTGAAAAAGTTATGAGTCACTCTTGGGAGAGCAAAAATATGACCCCATAATCAGAGTGGCCTGATAACAGAGTAAGCCATGGCATTGCTACTCCCCCCCCCCCCTCCTATTGATGAATCTATGCATGTACAATAAATTATCATCAATCAAAAGAGTTCAAACTCGGAAATTTATAGATAAAAGTGAATTATATTATATTAATTTTAATTTTTCTTTCCATCCCATGATCATGAAATATTGCAAAAGCCAAAAAGATAAAATAATTTTAACTGCCGTGGTTTCTTTTATAGCCTTTGAAAATACTCTACTAACAATAATAATAGTTCAAGACCATCAGAGATTATTGAAAAAAATAAAGGTTAAATTTATTAGATCAGTAGCAATTAGAATTACAACTATCCAATTTTTTCATATGAATGAGACCAAAACTAAAACAAATTCAATTTTATAACAGCACTACAAGATTTGAAGTTATATAGTATCAGTGACTGCCAATTAAGATGCAGCAGTGGAGATGCATGAGTTTAAGTTCTGAGTCTGTTGCATGGCTCTCGCAGAGCTCTTATGCAGCGTGGGGGCCTTAAGTGCATAGGTAGCCCTAGTGATAATGAGATTAGGTATAATGATTTTTGAGAGTAACTGTAAATAGGTAGGCAGATACTTCTTGCTCTTCCTGCGGAGTCCAGGAATATATTTTTTCCTCAGGGCCCTATGATACTGTTAAGACGGTTATGCTTTCTCTCTCTTGTCCTATAGCCAGACTTATAAGCAGGAAAAACTTTTGGTGGGCTACTCTTTGTCAGATTCACAGTGACAAAAAAAACCTTTTGGCAGGTCATTATATAATTATACTATTTATATAATTCATGGTGTACAAAAAACGCTCATACAAAATTAGAATCATCTTTGGCCTCAGGTTGAAATTATATCAAGCCCCTTATGTGGGATCCCATGCTCTGTGGAATAGCAGGAAAACAACCAATAGTAGAGCATTGAGCTTATCGTTCATTATGAGTTTCTGATTTATAAGAAAATTTATGAATGGTACTTTTATAAAAGTGACCCCTTAAGTGAAGTTTGGGGATGCATTATCAGGCATTAACAACATAAGAATGCTATTGAAGACAATCAGAATTGTAAAAAAATGATCTGGTTAGCAGAGTGACGCATTATTGGGTGACCCGCTCATGAGGTTTGGCTTTATATTAACGTGGGTCAACATTCTATGTAAAAAATATTCTGTTTGGTTTTTTTTAATTTCTATCTGGCATAACATGAAAAGGGTGCCAAATGATGTCTTTAGCTCACATATGAATTTTTCTAAGAATGAGTTATCTTCTGCCCCTCTGAATTGACTTAAAATAATACATATTTTGAAAAAAACTTTTTCAAAGAAGACTTATTTCACCTCCATATTTGCCAACGTTCACGTTAGTTCCACATCACACCCAACTGCTACCAAAGACTCCATAGATATTTCTAATTCCAGGAAGAAATTGAAGATTGTGCTTGTCCTATTGATTCAGATGTGCAGAAGCTGGTGCTTCGACTCTGGTTCATATTTTTTCAATCTTTGTCACGAGAATGTCCTCTATTTCTTCATACTTGGGCTCTTTGTTAGTTTCATTATCACGTTTTATCTTATGATGGTTCCATTCATAAAATTTCATTACATCTTCATAGGTTGGTAACATATTGCATTTAATGTAACTTGAATCACAAAATTACTGATATTTTCACTTTGAACAAGTACAATCCATGATAAAAATGGCACAAATGAGTGAGGGCAACACAACCTCACCTTATTTCAGCCAGAGTTATACTGGGAAACATGTATGTCGCATGCGCACTCGTAGGGTCTTCATAGATTTCCCCCCCCCCCCTTACTCTACCAACCCATCTACCTCTCAAACCTAAAACATGATGAATTATCTATGCTTCTAGAGAGTAACGTAATTGGTCGAAACCCTAACTGAAACTTACCTTGAAAAAAAAAATATATGTATATTGAAAAAATCAATATATATATATATATATATATATATATAAAAATCCAGAGGCAGTTACACTTATCAGAATATTAAAAAAAATCACATCTTATTTTGAGACCATTTAGCTCCTTTTTTATCACTGTGCCCCCCTTAAAAAAATATGAATTTTATTTTTTTGATCCATCCTACTATATACAGTCAAACCTCGTTAATGAGTCACTCTTGGGAGAGCAAAAATATGACTTGGTAAGCGGAGTGACTCGTTAAACGGAGTAAGCCATAGCTGTGCCAATTCCTGTCTGAGGACAATTGGGACTTCTAAAAAGTGGCCCGGTAAGCGGAGTGACATGTTAACCGGGTGACGCACTAACGAGGTTTGACTGTATTATGAATTCCTAAATGCTCAGTGTGACTTCCATGAAAGGCCTGAACAAATCTATTCAGTATACAAACACATCTCATACTTTTTGTTGCATGTCTGGTATTATGGTTTTCGTGGTTGCAGTTATTCATGTTTTGAGTTTGTCAATGTTAGATGCAGTGGTAGAATTTTTTTTTCTTTTATACCAAATTATTCCACATAGCAAAAAATTGTCGGAGGTGCGGTTGCCATCTTGATCCTAAGGGGCCGTTCAAGTATTACATCAGTAAATTTTTAGTCATTTCTGGACCCCCCCCCCCCAATCAGAAAAATTTCATCAACATTGCTGACGTAATACTTGAATGACCGCTAACTCACAAAAAAACCTCTTCTCATTGAGGGATAAAAAGGGTTCCTACTGACATTTCTCACCAAATAAATAAAATTTTAGAACATTCCTTCACTATAATTTGTATGGAATGGCATGTGAAGTTGTTTGGTTGGCGAGGTATATAGTCTTTCAATGTTGGGGTATTCTTTTGTAATCACCCTGTTTAATGATAAAAAGTTGTATTAAACTTCATGCGAAGTAATTAATTCCTTAAAAAAAAGGGTGATAAGAGGAATACAATATTCAGTTACAAACTTCTGATTAAATTTATAGGTGGGCAATAATTTCCTTATTATATTGGAACTCATGCAAGTAGTTTTGGAAGTATGTAGCTCAACCTTTCAATGTACAACTAATGTAAATTCAAGGATACAGTAAACCTTTATTATGGTAAAGTTCAGATACGAACAGAAATACAAATGAAACAAGAATGCTTTAGGCTAATTTGATAGGTAGTAATTAGACAAAACTAAGTGATATCAATAATTATTTCCTGAAATACAGTGAAACCCGTGTATAATGATATTGTCTATAATGATAAAAAAAAACCTGCTCATAACAATATTTCTTTGATCCTGGCAAAATCCCTATTCTGTAAGAAATAGCGCAAATGCTTAAACTGTCTACTATCATAACCGGCTTATAACATTTTTTCTAGATCGTTACAGTATTATTATAGACAGGTTTTACTGTATAATATTGCTTTTCTTCAATTGATATACATTAAAGTTTATTATCATTTTTTAAATGTACGAATAGGCCATAGGTGTTCACTGTACTAATGACAGATCCATAATTAAGAAGAAAGTGAAAGAATTGAGGATTCAGCTCGACAAAGAGCGTAAAGCTCAAGAAAAAGAGCAAAAGGCCAGAGAAAAGCAGCAAAAAAAAGCAGAAAAAGCAAAAAAAAAGTAGTATGAGCAATGTAAAAAAAGTGGCCAAGTTAATTAGGTTCACGTTATGTGTATTGTGTGCGTGCGTATGTACGTGAGTTTTGTTTTGGTTGATAGGTGCCAATGCTGATATGCAGCAGTCATTGATACATGTGTTATTTGCATGAAGGACTTTTAAGAATTGATCTTGTCTGTTATTGCTCTAATTTGGTTTTTATGTATTGCGCTCATCATTTTGTTGTGTTGTATACCAGTGTCCCACATTTCTTATTTTTAAGAAAAAAGTATTTTGGGAATCCCCCATGAAAAATACAGCTGGCTGTATTCTACAGAATTGGGGTTATTTATACTGAATGTTTATTTAATTATTTGCTTGTACATATTGCTCAGGATTCCCTATCTGCAAAAATGGTATTTTTCATCATCAAAGGAGAAAATTTTTAATCTCCGTCTTGTCAAGTTTTTCAGTAAAAGAAAGCTTGTTTTTTTTAATAACCAAAGCTTTCTCCTTGGAGTGGAGGGATCTATACATTTTTTCTCTCTTGTTATGATCAAAAAATATTTTTATCAATAGCTTTATTTCGGAAAATCTATTTGTTAAGGTAAAACATGGCTGCTATTCTTTTCTATTTTCAGTTTCAATGGTGTAGGAAATTTTTATTTTGTAGTCATTTTTCTCTAAAATCTACGGAACTTGAAAAAAAAAATACCAAGAATTTTCAATTATGAAAATTTGTAATATGATTATTGTGAATGAGTATTATATTGGCAAGTGATGTTAATGGCAATAAGCTGATGTTAATGGCAGACTAGATGAAACACTGCTGCTGCAAACTGATAGATTACCAAAAATACTCTGTGATATGAAACTAGTTGGCATCGTCTATAGCTTATTATCAAATAAGATATGAAAACAAGTGAAGCGCAGCTCTAAATAATCTTATAAAGTTAGATTTGGCCTGTTTTGAAATAATTAATAAGAAAGTTAATATTTCTTGTGAACAATCATGATGAATATTCTTATATTGAAAGAGCCAGAGCCAGAAATGTGTGATTTTATGCATATTTACAAGTAGGCCTATTCATAAATTTTGAGGTACTCAAATAGTCAACAGTATTAGCTGCTAGCTAGTGAGTCATTCGTTTTCTCAAAATTGTGGCACATTATAGAGATATTCTTGGCTGTAGTGAAAAATTAGCCATGAGAATGAGAGTATAGGTATTTGAAAACAGTTTTAGATGCGGTTATTAACATTCTGGCTTTTCCGTTGCACTTGAAAGCTGGTTCACTAGCTGTTTATCATTGTTGATTAAGCTTAAGGTGACTTCTCTGTTCTTCAATTTCGTACAACTAGATCAGACAAGTTGTCTCCGAAGTATTTGACTGTTAAATTTCAATATTTTTTAAGGTCTCAAATACATTTGATAGACAAAATAATCTATGTAAGATTATACATAAAATGTACATCATATTTTTTACTAGGGATATTGTCAGGAAATGGCAGTTCGATTTTTATTTTATCAGTTGCCGAAGACTCAGAATCAAACCATAAGGGAATGAAAATAGGGGACTTAACATTAATTGGTTTGTCTTTTTTTTTATCGGAATCTTTGAATGTTTAAAAAAGTAACTTTTAGAAAAAAGGAAGAAAAAAATCATTTCCAATCGCTTATGTAATAATGATTTAGTTTGGCACTGAATCCTCTGACACTGTATTTGTAAATATATCATGTAATGCTTATATGATAATCATCTAGTCATTAATATTTATTTATATCATTTTTTTTTAAATTACAAATTTTTCTCAAATAAGAGCATTTTCTGAAGTCCTTCATGCAAAAAAAAACAAACATGTTCATGTGTGTAATTTTCTTCTCTAAGCCGTAGAAGATTGTTTTTATGTAGGAATTTAAACATTTTTACATTTTAAGTATGAGAGTATGTTTGATCGAGTGTTGGTATATATCGTGTTTTCATGTAATTTTTTTTACATGGCTCAAGCAAATTTTCAGCATCATGAAATTTTGTCATTTCTTTTTTTAATGGCAAAATCCATATTCCACATATACTTTCATTGGTATTGTGAATTTTGTTATGAATTTTTTCCCTGCAGCAAACTATTAAGAAATTAGCGCCATTTTCGTCATGTGTAGTTAGATTTTTTAGAAGAGGAAACACACATCATCTTGTTGAATTTTCTCATTGCATTGTATTATATAGTGAAGTGTTACTTCTCTTTCTGTTGATGTGATGATAATGGAAATGTCTTTTTTTTTTTGTATGTAACATTTGTATTATAATGTCATTGCCATATTTACATCAGGTGTAAAACTGTCCATCTTTTTTTAATTATGATAATTTGATATCATTTTTACATGACATCTATGCTTTTCTTGACGATTTTATTGAATTTTTTGGTAAGAAGCTTCCGTGACTAAGAAATGAGTATTAATTGCATAGCTTCCAATTTTACAGTTGGATTTATACATTTATAATGGGTGGCCATGAGATAATATGAGGTATTTTGACTCAAAGCAATCTAACGACTAATGTATTGCAGAAAATGTCGCAGAAATAGATGGAGGTGCTGCAATCGGTGGCCTGTTCCATTATCCCGGACCTGTTACAGTACATAATGGAACATGTGGTTTTGTTTTTAAGGGGGGAAAAATTGTTACCAAAAGTCATCAAGAAAGAAAATTTTGGTGCCAAATGAGACCGCACCAATCTCTGTATATAGTGTTTATATTTTCATGATAACTTTTATTTTTAATTGCAAATGAAGTTCAATAAGACCTCCTTTCTAATATTTATTGAACTGCATGTGTTTAACAGCATTTTCTAATGGCAGCTCACAATATATCTTAATTGATTTGTCTAACCTTTAATGTTGAGAGTTCAACAAATCTTTCAAAGTTGCAATATCAGGATATGTATGTGATACATTCAAGAAATCCGGTAGAAATCTCCCGGTAGAGGCAGAGATGAGTTTTTTCCTTCCTTAAAAAAAAAAAAAAAAAATTAACATCTCAAATAATAAATATCTTCACAACATCCAGTCTTCTGTGTATCTTGTATTCAAGAAATCTCCCACAGCCAAAAAGTAAGGAAGGTTGAGGCAATACGGGACCCCTTCATGTGTCTATCCCATAAAAATGCATGACCAATGATTTTTTAATGTTGAGAAAATGTAGCAACGATACAAGCTATTACTACTTAACCATACATGAACCTCATAGACATTCCTCTGCGGAATTTCCAATGAATTGGTACATGCCAAAATGTGCTTGTAGCCCTAATGTATTTAGTTGTCAAAGTTGTGCTTGTTTCATGTTTTTGCCATCTGTCTACCATGTTTTGAAGTGGAGATGGTAAATGCTTGTGAATTTTCATGCTATTCAAGTATCAACAATATATAACAAGCTGAAAATGAAATTGAGGTGGTAAATCATGCGTGAACATGATCAAATCGAAAGACAAATCTTTGCTGCAGTTGTATTTTTTTCCCTCCCAGAAATCTAAACCACATGTTCAGTTGTGTTCGTTCACCAATTTTTTTTCATCTTGTAAATTACTCGCTAAAGGACTCTGAACACTATGCACTATTTTGCGCCCACCTGGTGTTTTGAAATTAAATTCACGTCTCTGGGAATTTTTTTTTTTTTTTCGTTTCTGCAATTGGATAGTTTCTGCTGCCAATTCTCCAGCCCAACTGACTGGAAATATCAATAACTTGGTGATTTTTCAATCAAGAAAGCCTCTCTCTTTTTCTTAAAGATTCACTCAATGTTATTGATATCAAATATATATAATTTTTTGTCTATCCCAAGTTTTTAAGTATAGAAATTGAATATTTAATTATATCAGACAGAACTGTGAAATCAAAGCCTTTCGATTTTTACTTCTGTGGCGTTTATAATTTGATATGGGTTAGGTATTTGCATGTTTTGGTTCCCACCTGCAATGACTTTAGTCATTTTTTCAAAGTCATGTAACCCGATAAATGCTGATGCTCAAGTCATTGATGGAACATGCGCCATAAGAGGGGGTAGAGAAACCAAAGATTGGTATCAACAATCATTCATTCAGTCGCCAAGATTTCCGAGACAAGATGATAAAAGATTTTTTTAGAGTATTTATGATTGAGAAGAGTAAATTTCGTAAAATGATTTCACAGGTCTGCTTTGCCATGACAATTACTAATAGCAAAAGATTTTAATATTGAAATAATTGTGATATTCATCATGAACAAAAAATTTTAATACTCGTGTCGAATGATAACTTTAAATCAATGAATTTTCTATGACTTATAAACACATATGTGATCATTACCATATGAACAATTTTTGAGTAGGGGGAAGTATTATTTGCTCACACATTCATTATGGCATGTTTGTGTGCGACCATTTTTGTAATTATCAATTGAAGGTTTGTGATTTTTTTATGGAGTTGTCTGCATTATCATAGAACTTTTCCATATAATCAAACGAAAAGAAATTAATGAGGATTCCAGTGACAGGATTCATGCTAACTTTAAATTCTTCCCAAGTCAAAGCATGGTTTCTGCATAATTTTTTAAATTTCGATGTAGTTTATACATGATGCATAGGAAAGTACTTTCAACCCGAAGTAACTAGTGAATGCAGAGAATTACAGCTATATGGAAATTGGGTGATGGTTTAGGAAAGTGACTCTGCCTGATCATATGCAGAGATACCCTCAGGACTGTGCAGCAAAAGCGACTATATCAGGTCCATGCTTCAAAAGAGCTATGCACTCTAAGGATATAAATTAAAAAAATATACAGTAATCTGCGTCTGTACTTTGCACCTAGAGGGATTACTTTGCACCAATGCTTCATTTCCTATACCTCTCAGGCTCTATTGACAGTTGTCAATTTCAGCCATTGCCCCGTATGAAGGGTCTGGACAGTGTTGAGGTGCTTTATTATGCATGTATAAATTACATCTGCGCATGCACAACAATAAAACATAGTAAAAAATTTACTCTAGTAATAAATTTACAAAACAGCTCTCAACTATCGCTGTCATTTGAACAAATGCCTCATTCGGCACGATTGTATAGTGTATATTTGCAACAATGATGAAAGAAAGAATTCAGCATTACTTAAGGGCTATCCTAATGAATATTTTCCAACAGTTTTTTGATTCTGCCCAACAGGAAATGTTATTGGTCAATTCACGTATTTGAGTTACTGATGCATTTGTCATTTTTGTGACTAAAAATTTAACTTTTTCTTATCTAAAGTTCCATCTGAAATTGAGCAGCACAAATATGTTTAGCAAACAATATCCAAAATGATGGATGCATCAGTAACTCAAATACAAACCGATAACTTCCCCTGTTGGGCAGAATATTATAATAGCTGCTAAGTAACGTTGAATATTTTTTTCAGCATTGTGCATAGTAGTTCCCCCCCCCCCCCCGGATTGCGGTATATTTTTTTTCTTTTTGTAACAAACAAATCTGCTCTTTAACTAAATGATTACATAAAATCAATAACCCCTGCGTAACACTGGTTCCTTTAATAAACTCGTGAGACTGAAAATTTGTCAAATGGGAGTGTTAGATAATAAGGAAGTGAAATACTGTGCATTAAAGCTCTATTCCTTGGGACTCAGAATAGTGTGAGTGAATGTGGAATGTTTGTTATGGGAGGGTTTAGCTGAAAAAAAGGATTAGAAAACCACCCTGTGATCATCTTCCATACCTGGTAAGGTATGGAAGATGTGATCATTTATGATTAGATGCAGCGTGTTAAAAAAAGACAGATGATAGTGGGAAAAAAAAATCAGAAATTGCAATAATCAATATCTCGGTGAATTTCCCTGAAATGTTACTAGATAAATTTCAGTATGATAGAGACGTAAATTTTGCAAACTGACATTCTTCTTTAGATTGGGAGCTTTGCACAAATTTTAATTTTATATCACCTTCTAATTAATTTATATATATATATCACTGTTATTTGTTACATTTGATCGGGCATAAGTCAGTCTACTATACCGTTATCTAAGTTACATAGCATTCTCACTATTCAGAAATTATTTTAGGTTGAAAGGTCTTTCATATGCACTCCCAAGTTCACAGCAAGTTTATTGTGAATGACAATGCAATTCGGGTTTTATAAAATTTGCTATTTCTAGTACATATTAATGATATACAAGTAGTAAAAAAAAAATACTAAGCATATATATTAAAGGGGGGGGGGGTATATTTTTTCTTATTTTCAGAGAGAATTCTCTAGAACCATAGAATCATGTCGAAACATCCATATTAAAATTCATCATGTGAACTATCTGCGGAATCAAATCACACTAAAAACGGAACTTTGAGTAAAGTAGTATTGATGCTTCCATTTTGATTCGAATATATATACCTCGATATACTTGTAGATTATGTTTGTAGTATTATAATTATTCCGATTGAACGATGTCACAAGTTTATACAAATATAACCTGATCTTTCTTGTTATTCCTTGCTTTATCTGTATATATATGTGAATGAACATTGCTTGTATACTGTACATGGTGATTTTAATTTGTAATTTTGATTCGTATGTCCATGTAAATACATGACCAGTTGCTCATGGGAACTTTTTTTTGTCTCTTTCTTCGTCATTTATATTTATTTATACATAATTGTTTTTGTCGATGACAGCTATTATTTTTTGACAGATTATTTTTTTCTCATATTTTTTTTTCTGCTTTTATCATCATATTTTTTTACATGTTTTAAATTTTTTATAATTTTTTTCTTTTCAATGCAATAAAGTACTTAACGCTTCAGCTTCGTCAAGTACTAACACAGTATTTTTTAATTGCAATTCAACGTATCTTTTATGTATGTAGCATTTATAATTTATTATTATTAGTATGTATTTGTTTTTTTTTTCTCTCTTTCAGTAGTGTTTATCATGCAGCTGGAATTTGCAATAGAGCACAGATTGCACGTGTGCCCTATGAAACGCAGCTTGTTTTCAGAATTTATTATTAAGTTTTTTTTCTGATATTTATATATGACAAACAAACAAAAAAAAATTGTAGAAACTGTATTCAAAGATATTGTGATTAAATATGTATTAGGTAAATATAGTCATTTCTTTATAGAGAAAAATTACTTCAGAAAGCATATTGGCAGTGCCATCTGTATGTGTGCGTGAATGATATTTGAGACCATGATGGAAAAATTGTTTGCCAGTGAATATCATGTGATGTTTATGAATTACTTCTTATTGTATGCATTAGATAATTTTATGCAAAATTCCAAAATTATGATCTTTATAGTAAAATACTCGAAGTCCGAAATCACTAGGAGAAATTTTCATCTTGTATTTCTAAAATGTAAACTGAATTCATAAATACAAGTGAGGCTTTTTGTGGCCGTCATTGAAAAAAAAAAAAATGTTGCTTTTGATACATCAACATAGCTGCCAAGTCTCCCGAATTTTTCGGGAATCTCCCGAATTTTAGCTTCATCGCTCGACCTCCAGAAAAGTTCTTAAATCTCCCGAATTTTTACGAAAATCACAAAAATCCCTAATTGTCCCTAAACATTACCTACTTCATTAAAAAAAATCCCCGCTTATGAAAACAATCCCTAAGAAATTTCTTGTGGGGCATGAAGCCAGGGCCGTCTCTTCTAGAATAGGGAATAGAGACGGCCCTGCATGAAGCCTCTTTTTTTTCCCCTTTCGAAATGCCGTCACACGTCGTAAATGGGGAAATTCCCTTTTTAAGGAAGTTTTACAAACCCTCTGATGGTAACAAGAAAGTTGTTTGTCTTATCCTGCAGGGAAATGGCTTAGCAGCCAATAGTCCTGCGTAATAATTGAAGATTATAGTGACGCGTATATGGTCAAAATTTCTTTTGTTGAAGTTACGTACGTGCGATATAACAAAGCATGAATACTGATAAGCAAAAACATATTTAATCAATTTTAAAGATACTTATTATGATGAATTTCCTTTCATCAAACGTTCCAGAAGAGGGCCGACTTTTCCTTTTTGTACAAGTTGTTTTACGGACATAAACATCGGTCATGGAAAGACTGCCATCATCACTCGTGAAATGAAAAAAAAAACATCAAGCAAGTGTCGCAAAAAGTCAGTGTTGTTTTCCTTCATCTTCCGATGATTTTGGGGTCATTCGCGGCGCACAATGTTTGTTCACAGCGTTTCTGATTGAACACAATATTTATTTTTACATCATTGAAGTTTTGGCCTCCAATTTCACTTGTTTTTTGCGTAGGAATTTTATTCCCAAGGGTTTAACTTCCATGTGTGTAAAATCCCTATTTTAATTTGACTTCAGTTTTTGAGTAGGGATTTTATTCCCTACGCTTTAACTTTTATGTTTGGGAAATCCCTATTTTATTTGAAAAAATCCCTATTGTATTTATTAGGGAGTGGTTTTAGCATAAAATACGGGTTTGCGCGAAAATCTCCCGAATTTTCATTTTCAAAAGTTGGCAGCTATGCATCAAGGTTAAAAGCTTTTTTTTTCTTTTTTGATGTTTTGAGGACTTTCAAGATTAAAATGTCTCGCAAAAGTAGAGTCTGTATTTATACAAGTTTTAGCAAATTTCCTCCCAGTGAAGACAATTCGTTAGTCTCATAAAGGCTCTGTTTTTGCCTTATGCCATCATAGTTAATCCCTTAACAAGGAGGGACAAGATATTTCAACCCTGTGTAGGTATAAAAAAAATACATTCAAAGCACCCTCTATTCAGAACTTTTCATTGGTAAACCATTGTAAAAGAAAATTGTAGTTTTTTTATTCTTTTCCGTCACCTCAGCATCAGGGCTGGATAAATCCCAGGTACCAAGTCGCCATGGTGACTGAAAAATAGAGATTGGTGCCTAAGTTTTTATTATGTTCAATAACTGAATTGAATGCTCAGGACCACGAAAATTTCTGAAATTATATCGGCATGTCTGCAAAGAAAGAGGTCCTTCAGTCAAAGAATATACTATTTTGGATCAATTTTATCGGAAGAAATGATGCTTGGCACCTATGGAAATTTTCTAAATATTTTCCCCATTCGTCAAGCCCTGCTGATCATTATTTTTATCTTTTCTCCCTCGCTACTGTTTCACAATTTAAAAAATATATAGTATAACACACATAGGAAAAGGGTAACTGGGATACGGAGAGGAACAACGGGAAACCTCTGCTCTCATCTTTTTTTCTTCATGACTGGTGTCTAAACACCACTTTTTTTAGATTTATCTCTGCTAGTTCAACTGCACATCATCCAAATTTGTTGCCAAAAGCCTGTATGTAAAGGGGGTAGGGACTTTTGGTAATTTTTAAGTCACTCAGTCCGAAAAGTTAGGAGAAAAGACTCATCCCATGAAACAGATGATTTCCATGTGGCCCATCTTGGACATGGGTCACTGGAGTCCTTACAAGCTTGTCACAGTCGATGTTAATTGCAATGTTGTGTGGAGGGTTCCTAATATACCAAGAGCTCCCGGGTAGCACCCTTGTATCAAGATGGCCTTTTACACGTTATTGCTCTCTCACTATCTCTGAGGAGCAAACGTGAACACCAAGCTTTACCGGCTCTCTCTATTGTTACAAACAATGGTGTGTTAATGGGTGGACCATCAGGCATAAGTGCCTGAATGTGAAAGCTCAGGGTACTTCAATGTCCTTCAGCTACTGTAATCTCATATATTTGGTATCCTTCCCCCAATGTTTCCTACGCATAAGGGTCTCTGCCAACATGTCTCAAAAATCATTGGAAATTTCTCACAATCTGTTTATTTCAATATTTCATTTTGTTTTTCACTATCGGATCCAGTGTTTAACCACTTGGAGACATTCGTTACTGAAGTTAAAAGGGATACTGTCAAACATTTCCCTCCTGAACTCATTAAGTTAGCCCTGTTCAAATGTAATAATGTAACTCTTGTCTAGTGCAAAAGGCGTCATTAGATGCAAAAAATAAAAAAAAAATCATGTTCAAATGATGAATCCTAGTGATGAGATTTTCTCCCTCTATTCTGGTTCTAATTAGTTCAGGTAGGTAGGGGTTCTACAGCGTTCATTGGTGAGGGCAGAAGATTTTGAATGGCTGAAGTTAGAATCGGTATCATGGTGATTAAGATTCTACTACTACATTCAAAAACATGGAAGAATTAATACAGATAGAACCTGTTTATTTGGTGTTTCTTCCAAAGTAACTACCCCATGCAATTATGCATTTTTGCCATTGTTCATACAAATATGCAAATGTTGATTACAAGCTTTTTTTTTTGTCACACCCACCAGTGCCTTCATCACTGCTCGTTTTCACTTCTTTGGTACCTGAGAATCATTGCCCCTTAAGGGTACCCCTTGGATAAATTCTTTATCCAAGGAAAAGGTCACATATGGGACAAGATCGGGGTGGAGGTGGAGATAATCTCATTGTAGAAGTATTGGAATGTGATGTTTGACACGAAATCACACCAAAAGAGACCCCATGAGCCGGCGCATTGTTGTGATGGCGTACCTACAACTTGGCCTTCCGAAGATCTTGTTGCTTGTGTCTCACCCAATCATGCAGATGTTTAAGGACTCACAGGTCCATTCTGGTGTCAGATTACCCGTCAAAATATCACATTCCAATACTTCTATAATCAGCTTTTTGCCCATGATCTTGCTCCCCTGTGACTTTTTCCTTTTTCTTCGTATAAAGAATTTGCTTGATGGGCAATGATTCTCAAGTTCCGAAGAAGTACAGCAAGCGGCGACAAAGGCACTGGGATGTGACAAAAAACTTGCAATCTACATTTACAACTTTGTATGAACAATGGCAAATTGCACAGGGAACAATGGCAATTGATTTTGAAGGGAACACGAAATAAATGGGTTCTATTTGTATTCATTCTTCCATAATAAGTCTCGCATCTTTTTGAATATAGTATTACAGTCCAATCTCGTTATAACGAACTCGAGGAGACCGGAGAAATCACTTCGTTATAACGAAATTCGTTATTGAGGAATTCCAAGTTTTTACATTGTTCCTATGTAACGTTATCTGGCGGATTAGGAAAGTGTTCGTTAAAACAAAATTTTTGCTACAACGGTATTCGTTAAAACTGGATTCGACTGTACATCAAATAAATGAAGGGTGTGTAAATTGTCTTGCGAGATCAGAGTGATTTTTTTTTGCAACTGTAATATATTTAAGCGCAATCTCTGAATTTGAAAACCAGTAAAATTTTTTCAGTTGCGAGAATTCGGAGACCATACTGTTGTTCCAAGTCATTGTTTTGCAATATTGTGTTTTTTTAGGAGGGACTAGAAATGCTTTTCATTATGAGCCAGGTTTAACTGTAATTGAAAATAGTAGTTCGTAAAACGAAAAATGCAAGTTTTTCTTAACAGTTTTTATTTTTTGCAATTTATCCTGCAAAAATGCCGAAAAGTACTTGATTTTGTGTTCCCGAGTGCAAAAGTTTTTGTTACTTATTTTTTTTTTATATTCAAGTTATTTGAGTTTTCCCGCTGCAAAAGAATGATGTAGAAAAATTTTGTACATATATATTTTCAATATGTATTTGCTGCGATATTGCATTTCCCCCAGTTTTAATGCAAAATTTGATTTCCAAGATTATTTATTTTATATTCATTGTTTTCTCCACATGATGTTGTCGTGTCCAACCACGGAATAAATGCATTAATTTACCAGTGAAATGTACATGTGTGCACACATTATAGATTCTCTCGGGTGTACGAGTATAATCAACTTGCACTGCAATGTATTGGTGTGAATGTTTGTAGCGAGATGTTTTTTGATTGTGAAAAAAAAAAATCTAGGTATTAGCAATTTCCAAATTTCCACACATACAATATATAGAGAGTGTTTCTTTCCCTTTGTTTGTGTTGTATGTTTGCAAAAAACGTGAAATATGTATACATAGTGATATTGAGGAAACTTTTTTCTACCAAGCGCTTTTATTGTAATAAAGTCATTTATTCATTTTCAACTGATATTTCATGCAGAGATGTTTTTAGTTCTGTGACTGTTCTCACTGTGGTCTCTCTTGGTGCAGTGGTACATGATGTCATTTCAATTACAGTAAAACTTCGATTAACCGTCTTCGTCTGGACCAGGGCTGTGACTGATAACATTCTCTTAATACATGTGTATAGCAACGTAATTTTACTGTGGGCTTGAGATGAAAATGAATTCCTTTAACATTATATTGTATTTTATTTTACACAGAACAATCAATATAAACTTCAATATAAGGTTAGCCCAGGCAGTGGCGACATTGAAAATAGTGTTCTTTGTGTTGTATCGTGACCTACGTGAGTGACAAGGCCAACTCAATCCCCATCAACATACCTCTGACGTCACCAACCTTGGGGCTAACCGGATCGGAAAGACCCCTAGTCAAAGCTGTATTAAGAAGCTTTGCCCCTAGTAGAAACAGGTTCTTCTGCCATAATGTTAAGGAAACTCCATTACTCTGTACATTTTCCTTCTAGTTCTACGACACAAAGCATGTTGAGGAACATTTTTTTCCATGAATTTCCAGTTTAAACATCAAATTAATAGTTGTTATATATGTTGTGAAATATGCCACAAACTTGTTCAGTAGTAAATTGTAGGGGAAACTACAAAAACGGCCCCAAAGTAAAGGTGTTCGGTTTTCCGAAAGAAGAGCAACTAAAAGGCAAGTGGTTGAATGCTATAAAGAGGAAAGACTTTACTCCAACAAAAAACAGCAAGGTGAGCTATGTATTTTTTTCTTCATGTGAAAAAAAATTATTACGCGCATGTTTTTTTTCTTTTAAATTGATTACGTATTTTATATTCTATCTCTATATTCTGATGTGATGTCCTAGCAGTAAGGGAGGATCTTCTGGGACCGGTATATAGTAAATTTATAGTGTAAAAAAATTTACATAGGCCTATTTAACACTGGCAATAGTGAAATATAATAATTACAATTTTGTATGCATTTACTTAATGATACGATTATATTAGTTGACATAGGCGTACGCAGAATTTTCTCGGGGTGGGGGGGTTTAAATTTTTTCTTACAAAATAACGCTATAATCTCGGCCCCCTTTGCGTATGCCAATGTTAGTTGATAATTATTGTTGATTTAATGATAACTCTACAATATATTTTCATTTTAAACGTATAGGTATGTGAGAAACATTTCAAAGAAGACGATATAATCAGTGAAGTGACGGAATATGATCCTAAATCAGGAAAGGAAATCACAGTGAAGCTTCAAGTGTCACGACCAAGAGCAGGAGCGATTCCCACAATTTTTCCTGATTGTCCGAGCTATATGTCTTCCTACAGTCGCAGTAGAGAAGCACCAGAAGAAAAGAAAAAAAGAAGAGAGTTTCAAAATTTCAATAAAGCTATAGAAGACAGCAGAAAAGAAAAAGAAAGGTTTGAGAAAGAACAATTTTTGAATACTTTAGATGATTTGAAATCAAAATTAAGTGTTATTGATAGTAAAGAGTGGAGCACAATAGTTAAAGAAAATAGTGTTATGTTTTTACTGATTGAGCAATCACCTGCTCCTCAGATTAGCTCATCAGTTGTAATTGACAATGAGTTAAATGTTTCTGCATATATTAGAAATGTGCCTGTACCAAAAATTGCAAATATAAAGATGAGTTCTTAAATTTTTTTTATGATCAGATAGTTTTGAAATCGTCTAAAAAACCAATTTATTCCCCAGAAATGATAATATTCAGTACCTTGATTCACACCCTGTCACCTCATACATATAAATTCATTAGACAATCAAACAAACTAATTTTTCCCCATACATCAACTATTCAAAGGTTATGCTCAGACTCCAGCTTGAGTCCTCATAGTGAACAAAATGATTCTGACTTTCTTAACTATCTAAAACAAAAAGTACCACATTTAAAACCACCTGATCTAAACATAATCCTAATGATAGATGAAATTCATTTAAAATCATATTTGGACTATAAAGGAGGAAGTATTGTTGGCATGTCTCATGATTCATCAAAACTAGCATCCAGTGCTCAAGTGTTTATGATAGCCAGTGTTACTTCTTCCTATAAAGATGTTGCTCATGTGCTCCCCGTGAAAACAATAACTTTTGATAAATTACATAATTTCATTAAAAAGCTAATTCTTAACTTAGAAAATATTGGATTTCATGTGTTTTGTGTTATAACAGACAATAATGCCATTAACAGAAAATCTATGTCTCAGTTTGTTAATCCACCAAATTTTCAATGCATTTACCCACACCCTGTTGATCATGGAAGACCATTATTTTTTTTAATTGATCCTGTTCATCTTCTAAAAAGTATAAGAAATAATTGGATAAACCAAAAGAACCATCAAAAATGTATGTATTTTCCATCCTTTGATGGCATGACAGACGCTCAAAATTTTCACACTGCATCCTTTAATTCTCTCAGAAAATTGTATGAGTGTGAAATGAACGGCTTGATCAAATACGGCTATAACTTAACGTTAAAAGCTCTTTTCCCATCATGTCTTGAACGCCAAAATGTAAATTTAGTCCTAAAAATTTTCAATGAAAGTATCATTAATGCCCTTTTAGAAATTGGTGAAAAGAAAGAAATTCCACACTTCAAAGACACTGCAAACTATATAAATATTCATTTAAATTGGTGGAAAATAATGAATGTCAAATCCAAATACATTGGAATTCGATTAAATGATCAGCTCAAAACCCCATTAACTTATTCAGCTGATGATGAAAAGTTGATATTTTTGCATAACTTTTTGAATTGGTTGGAGGAATGGGAAAAGATGAAATGCACTACAGGCATGTTAACAAAAGAAACACACACTGCACTAAAAGTAACCACATATGCTATAATTGAAATAACATCATATTGTAAAAATGAGCTCAATATGGATTACATCCTTCCAGGAAAATTTCAGACTGACAATCTCGAGCTCAGATTCAGCTTATATCGACAAATGGCAGGCAGTCATTATCATATAACTATTCGTCAATTGTTTGAATCTGAAAACAAGCTGAGAATTCGAGCAAATATGAAACTAGGCATCATTTCAAAAAAATATACAATCCCTGTGAATGACATAATTTTAAATGATAATTTTGGAGATATAAATTCAATTGATGAAAGATCTGAAATAACCAATTTTGAAGTAGATGAAGTAAGAGAAAATGAAATTGAACAAGCACATGAATATTTACCTGTTTTGGCATACATAGCTGGGTACTGTGTATTCTCAGTTTTGAAAAACAGTAAATGCGATAGCTGTAAAACTATATTAACAGTCGATAAAGAATTTGATTTTGAAGAAATTCACAGTTTAATTATGAAATTCGATCGTGGTAAACTTCTTTTTCCATCATCTGCAGTAGTGAATGTGGTGTTATATAGTTATCTGATTATTGATAAATTACTTAGCAATAAAGAAAATGAATTATTGAAAAACAAAAACCATCGAAACCTTCTATTCAAGGTTTCAAAGAAATACATAACTGATGAAAATCTGTTTGTGTTTGATGAGTTTTGTTCTTTTGGACACAATGCAACAGAAATTTTAAGTAAAATTTTGTGGTCATCTACAAACATATTTTTGAACAACTTCTGTAAGCAAAGAAACGATTCTTCAGTCGAAAGAAAAAGTCAGAAGCGAAAATTAAATACTTTAATTTCGCAATAAGATGCTCTAGATGGATTCTTTAATCATTGGTGCTGTTACGTAATCGGTTATAAATACTTGTATTTTTTGCTTGTAATTAATGTGATTTTTGTGCATATTGTATATATAATATTTTATTTGTGTGTGTGTGTAACAGTAAATAAATTTCTAAATTTGAAATTTCAGATGTGCCAAACATTTGCTTTTATTATCTTGAAATAAAAAGTTTGTTATATCTGATCATTGATGTGTTTTAGTTTACTTACTCAAACATAATTTAGAGAGCTTTAAAATGCATATTGTTTTTTCAAAAACTGATATAATATTCTGACTATTGTTTTAATGTTCGCATTTATACACTTCTCAATCCTCTATAGCAGCGATTCTCAACCTTTTCTGACTCGCTTTTCAGTGTATACTTTCTATGGCGGAGCCCTGTTTAGTATATTATTTATTGGCGGTACCTTTTTAGGCCTCTTTTTTTTGTTAGTTTATCAAATTTACTGATTTATTTTATTATCGTCGAGTGGTCGCGGAGCCCGCACCGGTTGAGAACCGCTGTTTGGTGTATATCTGAATATACTTGGCAAATATATAGTCGGAAAAAGAAAACTCATTATACCAATTTATTTTAACGTATACGCAAATACAATACTTTTCATCCAGAAACAGTGGATCCCGTGTTGGCACATTTTTTGAGATTTTGCTGGTTGCTAAGCAAGATTTTATCGATTGAAAGATAACACGGTAAAATAAAGGCAAACTGTACGTTTCATCCTCAAAGCCATTGTAACTAATTAAAATGCCCATTAAACTTAATTAAATTCCTGTGTTGATGCAAGGTTTAAATTGGAAATATGCTATCACAAATTTCATCCGTATTTGAAGAAATATTCACTATGTTTTTATGGAAGTGAGCCACACACATCGAGGTTAATATTCCGTCAAAAACACACCCTTAAAAAGAAAAATCCAACAGCTAAAGAGAGAATTTTTCCCTGTCCAGCGACGCGATGCCCCACGAGTGCTGACGTCATTTTCGATTGAGGGGGCCTTGTTACTTTCGAAGGTCACGGTTGTATCCCTTCCAAAATTCTTTGACAGTCATGGCATCATCAGATGAAAGCAAGCCTTCGATAAAAGATTTTCTGTAACGTCGCTTCATATTTTCAATTATACCCCAGTCCATAGAGGAGGTGTATTCGCTGGGAGAAAGACGTTATTTTGCCATCATCACTTTTGAGTTCACGAGAGGGGGTGTGTCAGGGCATTGTTCATTAATAGCAATGTTTCCTGCGACAACTGCTTTTCAGCCATATGAGCTCTAACTTGAGGCACGAAAATGTTATGGAATCATTCTAGGAAAAACTAGAAACCCATTAAACCCACTGATTGTGAAAGGACGCTTTCAGCTTTTTTAGTGTTATTTTTAGTGTTATTAGGTATGGCGTTAGCTTATTTTAAAGGGGGAAAAGAGTATGCAGATGGGGGTCGCATTCTTTACCCCTGAAAAAAGTATGGCCTTTCTTTCTGCCATTAAAGAATAACAGGGCTATGTTAACAAAGAAAAAAAAACATGCTTAGGGCATCAAACGAAAAGGGACACCACAAAAGAAATCTAGTAATTTTTCCCCTTGAAAACCTCCCCTCTCGTTGGAGTTACCATCTGGTCTGTAGCATGAACAGCTATGGATGATGACTGCTAATGTAAACTGCTATACTCCTCCGGAGTGTTAATTTCATGCTTTCCTCCGAACCTATCAACTGTCATGTCACGATGTTTCCCTAAGGAGGCTTGAGAACTTTTTAGCAGTTTCCAGCCATAAACACCCCATCTAAATTATTCCGAAAAGATGGATATACAATATATAAATTCTAAATTTTGACAATTTTTACTACTGCACTTCCGAAAAAAAAAGTAAGATTTTTCTCAATCTAATTATTCACCTAGTACAGTACCAACAAGAGAGATATTTTGTTTCATGAATAGAGAGTCCATGCATAGAAACATTTAAGAGCACGAAGGTCTGAAAATTTAGGATATAGGCTACGTTGCTTACAGTCCCAGTAGTTCATTTTCTGATGAGACAATGTGTTTGCCTACCATTGAATAAATTTTATCTGAGGTTTAGGCACAGGCGGAGATAGACATGAACGGCGAGGGGAGGGCATGATGATGATACACCAATTTATATATATGCATATACATTAGATCAGTCGGCTCCGTCATTGGCACTGGGGGGTGGAGCATTACCCTGCCATGCTCCGCCCCCCCCCCCCGTATCTCCATCCATGAGTTTAGGCTGTTCTTAACTAGTGTTGTTAATATTCGACAGCCTATACCAGAGCGTCTTTTTGAATTTCGAGTTTGAATATTCAAATATTGAGATTGCAATCTTTAATTTTATTTGTGGCAAGAAACTCTTGTTTTTAAACAAGTAATAACATTGAAGAGCTCATATACAGTGAATCCCACTTACAGCGTTTTCCAAAAAATCATCATGAAAAACGTTGCAGGAGAGAGAACGCTTTAAATGGGAAATTTCGATAAGTGTTAATAAAACTTAGGATTACGAAAATAAATCGTACTAAGCGAGAAAACTTTCGCATTGGGTACGTTATAAGCAGAATATACTGTAGTAATTTTACATTAACCTACATTTTCAAATACAGTTCTAATGTGTTTAAAAATGTTTTTCTTTATTTGTATGAATTCCAGTATTTGATCTCTTTACTTCTATTAATTTACATTAATTACTTCTATTAATTTACATTAATTAAACAAAAACAGCAATAAAAGATTCGAAAAATGATCAAAGTTATTGAATCAGGCCCGTAGCTGGAGATTTCGTTCGGAGGGGGGAACCAAAGTGATAGAACAATGGATTTGGCCATCCTTTTCCCTTTTTTCGGTCATTTTCTCACATTCCGTGGGGGGGGGGCAGGTCTAGGTTCCCTCCCCTCCTCCGCTACGGCTTTATATCTAATCGCAACATTTATTTGATAAATATGATGAAACGCTTTAAAAGTACGTTAGAAATGTATGCCTGTTCAATATGATTCGAACCTCAGCAGGTAGACCACACTAATTATTATTAATCATTTATAAATGTTGCCAAATAAATTGAAATGCAATTTCCTCTCAATGGGTTTTGTTTGATTACTAGAGCCCGGATGTTCAAAAATGCCTTAAATGCGTTTTTTGCCTATTTTCAAGCATTCCTATAAATTATAAAAATACATTTTTCTGCCATAAATGCCTATTTTACCATAGTTTTAAGTTTATTGGTGCATTTCAGAGGCCATAATATGTAAAGCTTGGACATTTTCAGCATTGAGAACAAAAGAAATGTTTTTTTTTTAATTTTTTCCAATTCTTGGTATTAATTTTCACCCCCCCCCCCGAGTTTCAGCTCCATTTAAACGCGATGGAGGAACAAACACATAGTGAGGCGACCACGAGGTACTGGAGTGGCATAATAGCGGCTAGCGACGAAAACTGTTGTACACCGCACATACTCGAGGAGGGAGACAAAGAATAGAAAGAGGCTACTCAACGAGGTGCGGGAGTTTTCACCTCGATCTGCTGATTTTTCTATCTGCTGACTGGTCCGTTCTTTTTTTTTCTTCCCTCTTCTGCGTAGGGGTCATCATCATCACGCCATTACATTTCGTAACCCCCCCTCCAGCCATTTTCTATATCGTCTTCTTCTACTATGCGCGCACGTCTCATCCTCCACCCCTATGCATTTTTTCTTCCTAGTCGCAACTCCCGTACCGCTTAACCTATTCGCTCCACTCATAGACTAAAGATATAAATAGACCGCGCACGCTATTCATAAAACTTGTCGAACGTGAAGAAAAGATGAGCAGTATTGTCGGGGGAAGAACAGGTTCTGTGCTATTACATATGGCTCGTTTTCGCAGAATATAGTGATTTCGTGTTAATGCTAGGATGTTGTTGTAACGAAATTTGACTCGATCGAGTTGATGAAAACTTTCCTTCATTTGTTCAATGGATTTCATTCATTCTTTTGTAAAATATTTAGGGAATGTGAGATTTGAAGGAAAAAAAATCAATTCTATATAATATAAACAAATATTGAAAAACGAAATTTTTTGATTTTCCAAAAGGGATAATTCCTAATAATTTAAGACTTTTGAGTTTTTAAATCTTATTATATATAACCTATCTCTTATTTCATTTATATTTTTAAATATTCTCTTCTCATTCACTTTGCCACTTTTAATTTCGAAAATTTATTTTAACCAGGGGTTATTAAAACATAAAAATTATCTTCCAAGAACATTAAAATTACTCTAATCATACATTTATTTTGAGTAATTATAATGCATCATATTATGTTATGTAATGTAACACATTCACACTCATACCATATTTAGTCATGAAATATTTAAGTAATAAGCAAAAGTTTCATTTCCAACATTCCTGAAAAACCTTTTATAACCTTATCACACAAAAATGTAAACACTATTTCAGGAATAAAATGAATTTTTCAAGAAAATTGCAAAACCTCATCATCAGTACTTTTCTAAATTATAAGCAATGAGATTTCGCGTAGCGTATATATGTAATAATTTAGAGTATGTAAATGTATGTTACGTATGTGAATCTTCATTATTTTTTTTAGGCGTTAAGTAGTTTTTAGAATGATTCTTTCTTCAAGTTACCATCTGAGATACATATAGTGACTTCAGATATTAACTCAGATGGTCCTAATAAAGATATTGACTGAAAATTAATTAATCAATTAATTAATTGATTTTCTTGTTTGAGATCAATTTCACATACAACAAACAGAAATTAATCAATAAAAAAATTTCTTTTCTGTAATAGTTTTATCTCAGGCGTGAAGAGAGGTAAAAATACTATTTTTAGAGGTAGTTATACATTTTTATGCAAAACTGCCATTGTCTAGAGGATGCGTTTTCATTACATTCTATTTAAATAAAATATTTGCCATAAATTCCTCATTCTGAAAAGCATATTTTCTTCAAGTTGAGCGAAACTCTAATAAACTCACTAGCTTGCCAAATCTTGAGGAGACGTATACTTCAGTTAAAAGTTAATAAAACTCATTACTTCAATCATTTATTACCAAAAATTATATTAAAACATTTAATAATGGCTCATGACATTTGAATTTTACCAAAACTTGGAACTTTAATTGAATTAAATCCAAAATGGAATCGTTAAAAACTGAGACTACGTCAGAAATCCATTGAATCGTCAATTTAATATTCCAATTTTTAATTTATAAGAAGGGGAATAAGCAAAAAAGTATTCCCTTGTGAAAGGATACTGGTCCCCCTTTCCTAAACCGTTCAGAACATCCGAAAGCTGCACAAGTGTTGACCATTCTAATGAAAAATAAGACAGCACGTGTAGATCGTCATACGAATAGCCATAAGGAAAGCATTGCCAGCGAGATTCCCTGACCAGCCTTTTGACCGGAGTCACGTGACTCCGGATCTTTGCTTCACATTGTAACCCCTCGCGAGCGCTCTATATTATTCTTACTCTGTGGACTGAACGAATTTCAGTTTCCTTTTTCCTCATATATATATATCTCGCTGTAGATTCATTTAATCCGTGACGGCGAACCACAGCAGGTATTGACTTCGTTAAGCATAGTCAATATATCCAATTTTTCTCTCGTCAAGTTTTCACTTTTATTTACCTTTTCAAAGCATTATCAGTAGCCAGGGCCGGTCTTAGACCTAGTTGCGCCGGTGCAGAAACAGTAGTCAGAGTCCCCACCCCCCAGGTGCGGATCCAGAGTGACGTGTCGGAGGCGGCAATTTTTGCTAGTCATTATTGTCCTGTAAAATACGGGACATATTCATTCTACCATATTATCAGACTCGGTGTGTGGTGATCGTCCCCATCCCCCCCCCCTCCTGTTGGTTGGATATTAAGGGACGAAGAAGTCAGAAAAGCTTTCTTCCTAAAATATGGGGTTACCACCATTTAACTTGTAAACAAGCATAAAAACCCAACTTGTTTGATTTAAAAACATTAAAAAACGTCGCACATTTATGCAGGGTACTCATCACAAAGGATCTATCTTCTTCATACTTATTTTAATTGAATTTTATGGTAAAATAAGTATATAGTTTCACGCGTAAGGGTTAAACTGATAATAAAAGTGGTTAAATGAAAGTGATATTTTCGTATGATTACTTTCATATTTATAAAACTCATGTGAACTTCATTTAAAATTATCCCTTTCAGACCCAGTACTAAGAAACGGAAGGGGCAAGCAAACACCAGCTAAAGCACCGGTCTCTGCAACTTGGGCAGGCCCGTAACTATTCCGAAGCAACTTGGACGGTGACCCGAGTGGAATGGAAGGGGGCACTTGTAACTCCTTTTTCTGAGCATAACCATTTCAAGAAAAGTCTGTCCCCGAGAAAGCACGCTACGGACCTGGGGAAGGGGCAGGGCCATCTTTAGAGCATCATGGGCCCCCTAGCCAAGGGGTTTATCTGAGGCCCTGCCTAGTAAATTCTAGATAATTTTAACTAGATCTCATTTTCGTGAGGGCCCCCTCTACTTCTGAGGATCCCGGACAGCGCCTGGGTTTGTCCATGCGTTAAAACGGCACTGAGAAGGGGTTATTTTTCTCTCTAGATTTTTTTTTAAACCTCAGGGACTTCGGCTTTAATCTCAACGATAACACGCAATTCTCTTCCACCTAGTACCTTACCAAGGTGTAAAACAATGCCGTGAAGCATATTTTAGGGACAACGATCCCAATGGAATAAAGCAATATATATTTTGCACCTCACTTTTTTTTAGTTTAAAAAACAGAATTGGGGGGGGGGGGGGGTCCGTGATTGTAGAATCTGGTTTACGAAGCTGTTTAAAAAACTCAAATTGAACTTCCAACATACGTTCCTCATTAGTTTCTTGAAAGCAAAAAGATGTCCTTTCAAAGTCCCATTGTGGTCACACCTTACCAGAGGTACTGTCCAGGAGCCTCATAGGAAGCTTTACCGTTACTCGCCGGGTATCTGGAACAAGATCCATGAAACTCCGAAAAGATGTTCAGTTGTGTATGTACGGTTTGCTACAATTTTAAAGTCCACACACACACACGTTGCACTTAGGGGCGGTTCGAGGCGCAATCTCTACCCGAGCGGGACCTTTTTATGTCCCTGACTTCCCCTAATTAAAAAAGCTTTTGTTTCAATCTTTTCGTTTTGATGCGTTCAAAGGAACAGCGATATTTTATGTCATAACATATCATGTCGAATTTTTTCTGCCCTTTTACCTTGGATTTGGCGCTCCTCCTAGAGCGGGTAGAAATCATTTTCCCATTTTTCGCCCTTCTCATGTTTCGGCGCCCCTTCTCATTAAGCCCGGTGCAATTGCACCGGTCGCACTGCCCTAAGACCGCCCCTGTCAGTAGCATTCCGAAGAATGAGCCATCCTAAAACAAGCACAACTCAAATTTTTTAAACAACACACGTGAACGTACGTAACGTAAAATACAACACACGTAAAAAAATTTTCCAATAAAGAAAAAAAAAACCGCGAATACGGGGGGCCGACTGTATCGTCTTTATGTAAAGGGTTAAGTTATGTTTCTGTACATAATATTTTAGATAGTGACCATGTTGAAAATTTTTTAATTAATATTTTGACACAATTTTTCATCATGGGGGAATGAATACAAATCGATTGAACAGAAACGGATAATGGAGAACTCATTTTCAAATTGAGTCTGGTGGGTGTTTAGAAACCGAGCCCCAAATTTACTACCTCCACTGTGAAAAGCAGTTTTCGCGTGTTCGGGAAGTTTCTAGTAGGTCATCCAAACCTCCCTCTTTTAGACAATTCCCTACAATTTCTAAAGGAAACAAGCAACACCACGAAGATGAAAGTAGTTTCGGAATCAGTGACTAACCTAAAGCCGGGTTTTCTTGGAGCAGGTTTCCTGTGCCGCGCGCAACGTGATTCGCCCAGCGCGACACGGCGTCCACTCACCAATAAGAAAAGCAGCATGACCGTTTTCCTACAGAGCGTAATACGCCTCACAACAGCGCTTTGATTGACCGACTGCTTCTGGAGTACTCAAATGCGTCGCGCGTTTTGCCGATGTTCTCTTCACTCTTGTGTGCTTTCTTTCCCTTCCCTTCAAACCGGAGCATGCAGACGACAGAGTAGCTGATGCCAAAGCCATATACTTTATATAGCCGCCCTGATCTGACGCGCCTCGCTAGGAAAACACAAACGCGTAGCGTGATTATGTAACACGTTTCTGCCGGCGCGAAATGGTCCAATTCGGTTCACGCGGCGCAAAAAACCTATTCCTAGGAAAACGCGGCTTTAGGCCTCTTTCACACGGAGCGGACGCGGGTCCGGAAGAAGTTTTAACAATTGGAATATACTGAGCCTTTCAGACGAGCCGAAATTTCCCCGCACCTACGAAATGTTCATGCGGGTCCGGACGTCGTCCGCATGTGTCAAAACCTAAGTGCGGGCTCCACACCCGCACATACAAGTTTTGACAATTAGGTTATTCAGAGCTATTCACACGATGCGGAGTGAATTCGTCCGCATCTTTGGCTACTTTTTAAAGATGATTTTGCACGGAATTTTTTTAAATTATTTGCCATAAATACCCTTAAAAACACCATATGAGGGACCCTGTTCATCAAAAATATTATGTATCCACATACGTCCATCCCTGCGTTTTCTTCTGAGATGGAGATATAGCAACATTAACTGCCTTTTGTCCATAATTTACAATTTTATACAATAAAACTTGTCAACAACGGCCACTGACGGGACCAAAATTATAAGCCGTTCTGTTCATTACGAACATTTAATTGACAACATACTTTTAAACTACTACATAACTTTTAAATTTAGTTAAAAAGTTTTAATTTTTTTTTCTTTTTAAATATTTGAAATTATTTAAAAAATATAAATATTTAAAATTATTTTAAATATTTATTATTATTTAAATTTTTAATCTTTTAATTTTTTTTAAACTATAAAAAAAATACTTTGGGGTATTACGTAAGCAAATTTTTAGCCATTTTTGACCCTCCCTCAGCAAAGTTTCGTCATCAGCTCTGCTCCTCTGAATCCTAACTCATATTTTCATAAAGGGTGGTTGATGTAAGCATTATCCAAACCCCACCCCCCCCCCCTGTCATCAAAAGTCAGCAAATCGGAAACACCCCCCCCCCCCCATCAATGATGACGTAATACTTGAACGGCCCCTTTTATTAAACAACGTTATCCACGTATGGCGTTCACTTAGGGCCGAATTAAGACCCCCCCAGAAATTGAAGGCCCCAAGCACTTGAATAATTTACTCGATATTGAGTCCATAAACTAAAAAGAAAGTGAAATTTTATATTTCAGAAGTGACTAATCTAAGGGTGGGATTTCACTCTAAGACCGGGATTACACTATAAAAGTTTTATAAAAGTTCGTTTATAAAACTTGAAATGTGTAACCAATAAACACATCTGTTACATTCGAGCGAACTTAACTGATCCGCCTATTGATTGCATTTTTCAAGTTTTATAAACGAACTTTTATCAAACTTTTATAGTGTAATCCCGGCCTAAGACAGAATTGTGATGTGAATATTTCTAAGCACAGACATTTTGAAAACCTCCATCCCTCCCCTTTTTGTTCTACTTGCAGTCTTTGATATCTCCTGAATTTATTTATTTATTTTTTGGAACATCGTTGGATGTTTTTGGAATTTTTCTTTCATATTTTTCCGAAAAAACAGATTTTTTTTTCAAAATCTTTTGAAAATATTTTTAAAATATTTTCCCCCATCGACTACTTGTGAGGATCGAAATGAAGGCATCTTTATACCCGTATTCTATGGGGCTCTAGATTAAACCACCAAAGAATGAGGGAATTGCTCCAGACCAACTTAAACAAGATTGCAGCACGGGCAAATGAATGGAGCATGACGTTTAGCGTAGATAAGTGCATGGTCGCTCATTTTGGTTCGAACAACCCACGGTTCTCTTACGAGTTGAATGGTGTCACTATCCCGGATGCAACTAGAGTCACCGATTTGGGAATTCTCATTGACGAGCGACTTAAGTTTTCTGAACACTGTTCAGCGGTTGTCAAAAAATCGAATAGAATGCTTGGTCTCATTTTCAAAAAGGTCTCTTCGCGTTCTCCTAAAGTCATTCTTCCGCTTTTTCGAGGCTTAGTTCGTCCTGGACTGGAGTATGCTGTAAGGTTTTGGAGACCATACCTACAGAGGGACATAGACTTGGTTGAAGGGGTGCAGAGAAGAGCTACGCGTGTCCTTATTGGCACACAGGGCTTGAGTTATGAAGAAAGACTTCATTTTTTGAATATGTTTACATTGGATGAACGCAGGTGTCGAGGAGATATGATCGAAGTGTTCAAAATTTTCAATGGGATGGATAGGATGGACCATGAACTTTTAGTACACCGCCAATCGACTGCTTTTACAAGGGGACACCAGTATCGATTGGTGAGGGACAATGCAAGGTTATGGTGTCGCAGGGAATTTTTCTCCAATAGGGTTGTTAATAAATGGAATAGCTTACCCCCGGAGGTAGTAAATTGTAACACAATTGACACGTTTAAAAAGAAATACGATAAACATGTTGGGGTAAATCGAGAAGCTATCCATTCTTAGAATAAGACAACCATAAGTATTCTTTATGGGCATTGTATAATATTTTATCATGTGTATATATTGTTTGTAATTTGTGTTAATTGCATTTTTAATTGGGTTGCTGTATTTTTGAAACATATGACAACCATATTTTTATGGGCATCTTTTTATCAGCCGCCTCGTTGGGCATTTTGCCTGTTGTGGCGTTGTATTTGTATTTGTATTTGTATTTGTAATGGCTCTAGGCTGCCTATGGGCACTCTCTCTCTCTCTCTCTCTCTGAATTAGGGATAAAGGAGAAAAATAATTACAAAAATTGCGAAAAAATAGTTTTTATGCACGAATTTCAAATTAAACGCCCGCATCTTTAGTGCTCGTGTGAAAGGGTATGCGGACCCGCGTCCGCATCCGCTCCGTATGAAAGGGGCCTAAAAATAACAGATTTTCTAAAAAAAAAAAAACCTGCAAGATCCAGGTGAATAATAATAATATTGTGACGATGTCAATTTATATGTATGCATATACATTAGATCAGTTGGTTCCGTCATTGACGACGAGGGGGGGGGGGGATTGTAACTCCACCCATAGATTTGATAAATACACTGAACATATATGTTCAGCATATAAAATTTCTCTCAATCAGCGGGAAGCCTCGGCTTCTTAATATTTAATGTATTCCTATATTTGTTTACAGCTGGCGAATGCGCGTGAAATGAATTAAATATTTCTTATAGCATCAATTAAGAATGGTTAGAATTTCAAAATATTCCATTAATTAAACATTTCTGATTAACCAGTCAAAACTTTTAATCGATTCCCAGGCCCAATATATACATTTCGCCAGCGCAGAATAAATATTCATTGCCCAGTGCCGTCTTAACGCTTGGGCCCACCCGGGGGCCTAAAAAAAAATGAGTAGTTGAATTTTTCGAAAATTTGCGAGGTAGGGCCTCAGAAAAATCACTTGGCCCAGTAATGCTCTTAAGACGACCCTGGTTCTAACCCCCCCCCCTTCCCCCCCGTAAAAATTGAAAAGCCCTACTCGAGGAAATTCTGCATACGTAGCCGACTGATTTAATGTATGCAATGTGCATGTGGAATATGCGTAAAGGAGTTTTAACATAGGGATGCGATGAATTTACATCATCATTGCCCCCCCCCCCTCCCTCCCAGAGTTTCTAGTCTATCTCTTGAATACGAAATCAAGACATGACATGACATTTTATTTTACGCCCCTTATACCTACAAGGGCTTTAGGACAGCTTTAAAACAAAAATTTACACTATGTAATATACATGTAAATATGTGAGTACATATACGTAATGTGAATACATGAATGCAAAATTTACATTAAAGATGGTAGAATTTGCACAAACCTTACATGTTCGGGATGTTGGAAAGTCACACTTGGAAATTCTAACCAAAATACACATAGAGAAAACAAAATATAAAATTTCAAAGAGAGATTTAAAAAAAAAGGGCTTGAATCGTAAGGAACTGTTGTGAACTAAAACTTCTGCTGTCGTCTGCTCAATTCTAAGTAATTTTTTTTTTGATGGCTCCTTATACTCTTGCGAAAGAACTGAACTTGCTATCCAGCCAGTTCAGTTTGTGGGCTTGGATTGTAGGGAACTGTTGTGAACGAAAACGTCTGCTGTCGTCTGCTTTATTCTTGGTGCTTTGTTTTTGATGGCTTCTTATACTCTTGCGAAAGAACTGAACTTGCTATCCAGTTCAGTTTGTGGGCTTGGATCGTAGGGAACTGTTGTGAATGAAAACGTCTGCTGTCGTCTGCTTCATTCTAGGTGCTTTGTTTTTTATTGTTCCTTGTGCTCTTAAGAAAGAACGGAGCTTGCCATTCAGTTCAGTTTGTGCGCTTTTCTTGTAAGGAACTACAATGAATAAAAATCGCTGCTTTTTGATCTGAAATTCATTATTACGATTTGACTCATTTTCCTTTTTGACAGTAGATGGCAGCAAAACAATGTATTAGAACTGTGAAAATTCACACTTTATTTCTCTGCCTTTTCCCTGGTTCTGTATTAGAGGAGAATGAAACTAATCTTTAGAGCCCGGAAGTTCAGGCAAAATGCCACACACACACATAAATGTATTTTTTTCCCTTATTTTCTAACTTTTTTGGTAAAAATGATTTTTTTGAAATTTTCGTGCCGGAAATACCGATGCCTATTTTAACAGTTTCAAGTTTATTAGTGAAATTCAAAGGCCATAATCTGCAAAATTTGGATATTTTGGGCATTGAGAACTACAAAAGAATTGATTTTTTTAAAATTTTTGCAACACCCAGTATTAAATTATCAATCAATTCCCCCCCCCCCCCCCCTTCCCCTTCCAGCCCCATTTAGACGCAACAAATTGATCTGAGAGGTTGGTGTTGGCATGCATTAACTTTGCTTTGACCGGATGGTGTTGTACGAAAGTGATTTTGTTTCAGATGAACGCAGCTTGTGTTAGAGAAAAACGGGGGGGGGGGGGGAATTAGAAATCGGTTTCCACACAGGCTGCACATATATGCCTCGCTCAGGCACTGGACTGTGTTTTATGTGTATAGCGGACGGATGATTGACTGAAGAGGTCTTGAATTGATGCCATAACACACACAAAGCGGGGTAGGAGCAGACACGGCTCCGAGAAACCCATGTTATTTTGATTTTATTTTTTGCACCATTAATGCTCTAAAAACAATCGTGGCTATTTATTAAACATGCATGTCTAGTATTCGATTAAATTGACTAGAGCCGCCCCCAGGGGTGTGTGACAGATATGGCCACACAAGGCCCCGCGCTCGGAGTTCCGCATACGTGGTAAATATGAAAAAATATTTTTTTTTTATTTTTACAAAAATAGAACAACATAGCCATGTTTAATGGCGGCCCTGGAAAATTAGCCTATTCCTGAGAGTCTAGTAACATTCTATTTTGAACTTGAAATCAATTTAATTTGGATTATATAATGCAGTTATTATAAACTATAATTAAAACAATAGATGAATTAAGTACAACCGATTTTTCAGCTAGTTTTTGGACTCCCCCCCCCCCTAATACCTTCTTTTTTTTTGTTTAGTTATTTTTTCTTCCTTCCAAAAATTATGCCTTTTTTTAGTGCCTATTTTCGGCATGTTTAGTGCCTTCTTGCCTACCTATTTCGACCATTTTTAGTGCCTGAACTTCCGAGCTCTAGTCATCTCTAATTTTGAGACTAGATGGCAGCACCAACAATTTAAATCAAACAGTGGAAATGCCCATTTTACGAGTTCATGCCTAGGGTCAGTGCCAATACCTTCTAAAGCTAGAGCTAGATTGCTCTATAAAAGGTGCTCTTATAGAAGGTGTTGTGTCAGTGCCCATCAAAGCCGCTTGAAAGACTCTTAATGCAGCTTTGGTGCCCATGGAGGAATAAGAAGTAGTTGAATTTTTCGATAATTTAACAGTGGTTCTCAACCTGTGAGTAAATTCTAGAAAATTTCAACCGCATCTCATTTTTGTGAGGCCCCTCTTCTCTTGGGGCCCCGGGGCAATGCCCGGGTGGACCCATGCATCATAGGCAAGATAGTCTTGGAAGTCTGGGGGGCATGATGTGAATTCATATATACATTAGATCAGCTGACTCCGCCTATGGTAATCCCCAGATAAGTTTTCATAGGAACAATGCATAAACCTTTATAGCAAAATTTCTCAGGTCTCTTGGAGTTCATTATAATGAGATTCGACTAGTAGATATAATTTTGTTAATTTGGTTAATAGAGTTCGTGTGCAGTGCCGTTTTAACGCATGAGCATACCCGGGGCTTCAATAGAAAAAGGGTCTCACAAAAATGAGTCATGGTTGACATTTTCAAGAATTTGCCAGGTGAAGCCACAACAAAATCACTTGGTCCAGGGCCCCATGATGCTCCAAAGATGGCCCTGCGCATGTGTAATCAAATTTTGTATGTTCAGAGTAGTCTATAGCTTGATTGGTCCATCAAAGACAGCTCTGCACATGGTAGTTGTATTCTATTCAAATTATAGAGTGCACATGCTAATTTGTTTGTAAACGTTGAAAATCTAAATACATCTCTCCATTCTCATTTTATCACCAAAGAGAGTGTGACATTAACTTTAATGTCATTATTCTGAACTTGTTTTGCTCGTGAAACACTTTTATGAATGCAGTTTGATGCCATACAGAATTTTCAGGTCCTTAAAAAAACTGAAAATTCTTATCAAGATGCTCCCCTCCCAATGGTCCATAATTATGGGTAGTTAAGTGGGGTAGTTAAAGCTGTACGTTATAAGTTAAGTTGGTGAGTGCAACTTCATGACAATAGAATAAAAAGATCAATTGCTGAATATTTTAATGAAAAACCATCAAGAAACAAAAGCTCATTATGATGTGACACTATGTATTTCACTTACTTGAGGTCAATTCCTCAGAATTCAATGCGGTTAAACAACTTAGTGATTGAAAATTTGCCGGGAAAAATATCTCCTGACTTCCGGATCACAAATTTTGACTCCATTCCAAATTTTATATCTTTTGCAACTATTCTGAATGAGCAAGCTCTGGTTTTGTTTTCAGAGATCATGTACACAAATATACTCAATCAAAATCAAGCGAGTAAAATCAGAGGATGGACTTTATTTAAGAAAAAACTGTACAGGTAATAATATTAACATAACAGGAACACTTTTCTGAGTAAAAACGAGAACACAAAATGTTCATCACAGTCTTCAATCTCACATCGATTTCATTAAGTTACTATCATTCTCGGAGCGATACCCATCGACATCAACTCTTGGAACAGCAACTTGCAAGCATAAGGGACCCGAACTTGAGATATCTGAAGCACATAACACAAAGAAATGAATAATAAAGTATAGCGATAAAGTATAACATAAAACTAATAGAAATACAATGAACATGTTGGGATAAATTGAAAAACTATCTAATAAGACAACCATAAATTTTTTTATAAATACAAATACAACGCCACAACAGGCAAATTGCCCAACGAGGTGGCTGACTTAAGAACATCATGGTTCCCCGAGCCATTTTTTGGAGGCCCTACCTACTACACCACACATGCAACCCCCCCCCCCCGCGGAACCCCAAACGAATCGGTACATGCGGGAATGCGCGTGTACGTGTAGTGCAACCTGACGTAAAGTTTTGTTTCTGTGTAATGCTTGTTATGTGTAGTGCTGCCACCTGCCACCAGTTTTTCTAACTATGAGTGAAGTGTTATGATTGAATGATTTATTGTTGTAGGACTGTTGCTCTCTGTGGCGAGACTTTTTAACGGGGAGATCGGCTCGCATTTGCTCCTTGAAGTTGGGAACCACAGAAAACCAACTTCAGCCGACCACCACTGTGGGGTAATGGTAAGCATATTATATTTTACGGAGAAAGAAGGGCTCCCAAGCAAAAAATTAAAAAAGTATGATGGGCGTACCCCTTAGACAACATAATCATAGCCTTATAAAAGAAAAAGGAAAAAAAAAATATTTTTATAAAATTTTAATTAAATATATATTTTTTTCATAGCATTTCAAGATCCCTTAAGACTAACTCGAGCCAATGCAAAATGACAGAAATGACTTGGTGGTAAAAACAATTCCTGGTCAAAATAGTGTACTAGCAACCACGGATATTTCTACCTCTCTCCTGTCTTTCCTCACAATATATTACATTCTTTTTTGGAGTCTGTCAACTCTCTTCCTTTATTTACAGTAAATTATGAAGACAAGTAAGTTTTTTTAAGAACGATACTCTTTCGAGACCACTTCCAAAAGCACAGTGCAAAATGTGTAAATTAACCCATTAATGCTGGTTGGTAAGAAAATTTGCCATTCGAAATTTCAATTTTTTTTTCTTTGCTAATAAATGGTGGGAATGGTTTCATTCAGTGGTTTTCCCTTTCTAAAAATCGAAGTAGTCTTTAATGGGTTAACAGGCCCACTTTTAAAATGTCCAGGTGAACCGGATGGTTTTACATCCCTTTTTTAAAGAGATTTTTTTAAAGCATTTTACTATTCACACACACAATGCCAATATCATCGTTACTGACAAATGAAGCATTTCATTTCCAGCTCTTTGCCAAGTATTGTAAACATTGTTTATGCCTCTCCCTGCCCTAAAAACCACGAGTATTGAATGCTATTGGGTAGGATCAGAATCACCAAACCTGGAATACACCTATGTATACAACTGCTTTATTATGCAACTGTTGTCCCACCTGCAAATAAAATGTAAATTATAATTTTGAATGACTGGTTAGTTACTGTACAATGAATAGTCAAAGGCCATGAAGTAGTAAATGAAAAATTTTTTCCATCCAGACAGAAGTACTTAATGACAACAACTTTTTTTCACTCTCAGACTAAGCAAAATAAAAATTAATAAACCAGATACACTCCCAAATAACCTGAAAAATGATACGATTTCTGCTTTCGCAGAATCATTCATAGCAATCTACATCATTTGTATTATTTGACAATATATAAATGATTTCCTCCTTAACTAAAAACAATTACATAAATTTTGTTGATGGGATTTGGTAAAAAAGTAGGACAAAAACTATATCCACATTGCTGGGGTTTTGTTTTTTTGTTAAATTCGTCTGAATGAGTTACATCCATTGATGCTGGTGACTTTTACTTGCACTCCAATTATGTTTTGACTTATTTTCATGATGGTAAAGCTGTAAAGAGTGACTAGTACATGGTCATTTTTCTATGCAATGGCAAGTGGCCATCTCAAACATGCAGTGGAACCTTCAGTAATGGACACTCTCTGTTTTCAAATATTTTTTTTAACATTATGTCAATGGGATTTAAGGTATTTGATTACCTAGTTATGGACACTCCTGTTAGCGAACAAAATTTTCGGCCCAAAGAATGTCCATTGTTGAGGGGCTCCACAGTGTGAAAGTAAATATGAAATTAAGAACAAAAGCAGTTGAAATGTATTGTAGTGACACAATGTGTGTGTCTCGTTACTTTTCAACTACAAGAAAATTAAAAAGAAAGAAAGAAAAGAAGAGGATTTTACTGTACCTGAGTCTTGTTCCTGCAACCTCTGCATTCAAATGTGTTATTTCTAAGGTTTGCAATTGCCAGTAGACCACAAAGATTACAAACGTGGACTCGATATGGATCAGAAACCTCGAATAATCTTTCACGCAAGAACTGGGCGGCACCATGAGATATCTGGCAATCCCGTTCCATTTCCCCGAATCGAAGTCCACCATCTCTGCAAGTATCCAGAGATTAAAAAAGGTTAAAATTTAATGCAGTGAGTCAAAAAGTGAAATTTCATGTGGGACTGGGTTTGAATCCTGGTTCAGACATGGATGTCTACTACCACAAACAACAAATTTCAAGGACTGATCACGCAAATCTTTTTTTTTGGGAAAATGTATAAATATTGTGTTATATATAAATATTTTGTCTCATTCTGTGGTAATTACTCGTTCATTAATCACACATACTAAAATTTTGCAGGTCAAATTTTTGACAATGGTTGGCATTTTTTTCACCCCAAAAACCAAAATTCATGCCTTCGACTGTGTAGACTCCAAATTTTTTATGCTCTGTCTAACACATTACTTGCTAGAGGGCTCTGAACACCTTGTGCTAAAATATGTTGGGTCAGTACATGAATAGAGGAAATGCCATAGAAATGAGACACTAGGCAGAAAAACCTCACAAAGGTAACTTTTGAAAAGAATTTCTGGAACTCACCGGGCTCTACCCTCCATGGGTTGCCTGACAAGAATTTGAACTGGTCCTCTGGCTCTAGAATGAATTTTGTCATCCACCATATGTTTGAGACGTTGGTAATATGTCGGACCAAGGAAAATCTGGGCATTCACTTTCCGACCAGTGTGTCCATTGTACATCACCTGTCACATATAATAGTTGTTTTTTTTTAATCATTATTAACACAATACAGCTTTATAAAACAAAATACAGTAATATCCTGAAGTTATATAATAGGTGGGACCAATGATAACAGCATAGGTTGAATTTGCTCAAGTCGAGGTACCATTTTGCATACATATATATAAATATTAGTTGGTTGGAACCGAAATTGAGGACAAGTGCCTGTCTTTTTCCTACTTACCAAGGCTGAACTACTATAGGGTACTTAAAACTATGGCTTCATAAAAATTTAACTTGCAATGTGACCACAATCTGCTACAGTAAAAAAAAATGTATTCTTTAACACCTGTGCAAATGAAAGTCCTGTGTTGAATGCATGATAATATTTTAGTTCATCAAAATGAGTTGCTTGTGTTTGGGGGCAACAAAATAGCTTTCATACATGGGATGAAATTGATGCAAGGCCACTACACACTACTCTGAGCTGATGAATACTGATTCGTGTGAATTCAATGGCGTCATCAAAGTAGTGTGTAGCAGCCTTTAATGAACATAAAAAACGTACAAACTTTTTTTTAGACTGGCAATAACGTTGGATTTCTTATATGAAATTGTGACACCTCTGTAAAAAGTGGATGATACTTCACCAGATTGGGATTCAATTTCTGAATCATAACAAAGTAAAAATTAATGCAGTTCTCCTCCCCCATACTCCAGGCATTAATGTGTAAATTTCCAAAACATGGAAAATGATGTTTGAATGTTTATTTTACTCATGTTACTCTACGAGTGTCATTTCCCTAAGATACTTTGCAACATGCGTTTCAATAGGGGTTAAATATTCACGTTTCCACAGCATAACTTAGATACAAAATAAGGCATCCTACCAGCTGATAAACCCCAAAAAATGAAAATTTGTACATTCATACTTCTGGCATGAAGGTTCTGATGGAATACAACAATTTTTTTTATTTGATTATCACTTAATAATCTATTATTTGAGAAATAGTGATTATGCTTAAATATTATAAATTAGTATTTTTCACAGGAAATCATGCAACTTGGGCTAGCGCAAGGTTTATATTGTCTGCATATAATTCTTAGGCTATACATGAAAAGAGTTTTATTCACTTTCATTTATGCTCTGAGGGCAATATAACAATGTTTTCTTTTTTGTTAAATGGAAATAGGAAGAAAAACTTTTGTGTCCAGAAATGTCATTTAACTGTTACTCATACCGTCTAATAATTAGTCACAATTCTACTTCTGAAACAAGGTTGGAAGGAATTTTCAGAGCCCCCACATCCTGAAGTGGGTAACTCATCAGCAATTCCCCCCCCCCCAAAGTCAGGGATTTTGACAGTTCATTCGTTTTCAAATGAAATAAGCATTAAATTTTGAAAAAGCAATCAACATTTGTTTTCATTTCTCAATGAAGTGAACACGTTCAAAACTTACCTCATTTCCTCGTAGGTGATATCCATACTCCTGCAGCAAATTCGAAATTTTCTGCACATTGACAGTGTCGTTGAATGGAGTCGCATCACCGATTTCTCCCTTGTTGGCAGAAACTTTACCCTGCAGGCATTCGATCAAGTGACCAATTGTCATACGAGATGGGATAGCGTGTGGATTGATGATTATGTCAGGGGTCAGTCCTTCAGCTGTGAAGGGCATGTCCTACAAAAAAAAAAATCCTTGAAACCATGCAAAAAGATATAATGTAGGAACAACCTTATAACATTTCCTGTTATTGGATGTACCCCCACCAGATTCCAATTGTTAACAATTGTTTCAGGAAAAACTTTGTGTCGCCCCCAAGTCTAGTCTTATCTTTCCCCCAATTGTAATAGAGGTTTCCCTTATTTAACTTAGTCTATCATTCAAAATAACTTATGTTTATGTCCTAAAACTGCACTACATATTTTTTTAATTAATAACATCATGGATGCCAATGCCTCAATTTTTTTTAGCTTAATTAACTCTTAACTGGTGTGTGGGGTCTGTTACACTCCATGCCATCTTTTTCTCCACATATCTCCCAAACTAAGCAACAGACATCGATGCCGGTTTATGTATTCTCTAGTGACCTATATGGCACATATGGGAAATTTGCAATTATTGTCAAATACGATGACAAAACTAAGCACAGTTGCGATTATTGCTACAAAAAAATCAAGAACATCCCAAAAACAGGTCATATGGTCACCCAATACAATTCCAAAAAAAATCCTCAGTTTTTTCTCCTATTTGTATGGCATGCTTTCTTTGGAGTGAAATATTTCATCAAATGATAAACTGCAGATTTTTTTAAATCTGGGAATCGCTACCCATGTTAAATTCAATTTCTTGACTACAGTTGACCAATGCTCAGAGAAAAGAATTTCCTTTGTTCCATGATTCCCAAGTTATCCATAAATATAGAGAAGAGCACTGGTTCTGACTATCTTAAGTACCTGGGTTACCCCACTAGCTCTACATCTGCCCCTCAATTAGGAAACACTTCAAAAAAAGATTCTAACCAAGGTATTTAATTTATTTCTTATTCAAAAAATGATAGGGAAGCCAACCAATCAGTCAAAGTGTAAAGACAAGAAAACTATAGTTAAAAAAATGCAAAAGGCACGATTAAACCAATCTCACCTCTTGGCGATATGTGATACCACAGGTACCTTTCTGACCATGCCTACTAGCAAATTTGTCTCCGATTTGAGGAATGCGTACTGACCGCACACGGATTTTACAGAACTTATATCCCTCGGCATTCAGGGTGAGCATAACCTGATCCACTATTCCAGTTTCACTGTTGCGGAGGAATGTGCTAGCATCTCTCTTCGTGAAACGTCTGTTTGTGCCTTCCAGCTGGAAAACACAAAAGGAAAAACACAAAAATGACCTTCTCTGGGAAAACATTTCAAGATCTATAACAGTGGTATGGCCCACAAGTGTTTGAAAGTATATCAAGTAATAAAAAAAAACAATATTTTTCCAACAAAAAACTTTCAATGCAGTGAAACCTACCTGTAACAATGTCTTTTCAAGGTCCCAACAGTATTTTTATAGACAGGTTTTGTACTGTATTAACAATAGTTCACAAAAAATGCAACCATTCAATGCGAAATAACAAAATACACAAACCTCGTCGTCATTTTCAGGAAGAGTAATAGTTTTGCCAATAATAACATCATCACCAGAAACCCTAGTACCAGGAGCAATGATGCCATCTTCATCAAGTTTATCATAGATCGCATTTCTCATTCCTGTCATGTAGAATTAAAAAGAAAATATTCGGTATCAAATAAATAATGCTTATTGACTAAAGTTGTCCTGATTTTTAAAAAATTATATAAATATCTCAATTACAACCACATCTTTGGCACTAGTATAATAGGACATAGCTTACAGTGAATGACATGACATCAGAGCACAATACTAAAGAAACAGCAAGATCCGTTATTTATTCCAGTTATAAATGCATAAATGCACCTTAAAGTGAGCCAGGATATAAAAATGTAACCACAAATGGTTATAAAATGAAGGATGCTTTATAGTATAGGCTGCACGTGTATACTTAAGCAAAACTAATGACACTATCTTTCAAGTCCCAAACATATACAACTTTGCAACACCTATTGCCACTAAATGGGCATGGTAGATGAAGTCAATAAGATACTTGCCTATAGTCCCTAAGGATGATTAGGTGTCACGAGTTTTGATACCAAAATTCATCCTTGTCAGAAACTTTACTAATGCGGAGGTATAACAGTAATGATGACATGACCACACTAAAAATTTCTACTGCAGGGAGTAACATACCACAGAGTTAGCACACCAAGCTTTCTCTGAGAGTCACTGCTGGTGTATATGACTTAATTTAAATGTTGGCTGATTAATTGTTGTAGAGAAATCTTTTTTTCATTGAGAGACCATCTCGCACAGCTTTGAAACTGGTGATCATAACTGTATAATTCTTTATGAACTGATCATTTCATCAATCAGTGCAAGCGTGAATGAATTTTTTCCATGCAGTAGTTAGAGAAGAGAAATTCGTTGTGTGGAATGATGCAAAAAAAATTACCTTGGCATGTGTCTCTGGTTGGTCTTTCAAACTGCTCTTCTTGTATCGACATCTGTTTCATCTCAGCATCTTTGTATGCACGATAAAACACTGATCTAAAATAGGTTTTGCAAAGGGGGAAAATTATACAAATGGAACCAAAACAAAACAATCATCAACCAATCTTAAGAACAGACTTCACAAACTTCATAATTTAACACAGTTAAACGATTTGAAACATGTTGGAAAGAAATAGTTAACCCTGGTAAAGTTGAAGAAAAACTTGAAATATTTTATACTAATTGAATTTTGCATCAACCAACAAAGTAATGAAATGATTTTTAAAAAGAACCGAAAAACAACCAAGTGAATGGTAGGACCTAAATATACATGGTCTAAAAAATATGTTTCTGTCTACTCCTTTTACTACTAAATGAAAAACCTGTGTAGTCTATCTGTAGTAAGGAAACTACTAAATCTAACTTTGTAATCAATTTTGTAATACTTTGTAATAAATAGAAAAATGCAATATTTGATAATTTTTGTCACACCACGGTCATTTTCTGCACATGAGGGATAATTAGACCAGGACCTACGATTTATTGCCGATTCCAAGCAGCATCTTTAATGTTTATACTCATTGAGAGGTCAGTGCGCTAACCCCTTGATGTTGCATTCTCTGCGGCCATGTCACAGTTTCTGTTGTACCCCTGTGTCAAGAAGGTTTCTGACAAGGACAAACCGGGTATCAACCTCGCGACACCTCTCAATGTCCTTTGGTACTTTGAGCGAGTATCTTGTCGACCTGGGCCCAAAATGCAATATTGCAAGTTGTAGAGCATTGCCAAACTGTCAGGAATACTGAGAAGCTCTGACCAACAACAACAAACAGATTTGGGGGAAATTCTAACTCTGTTTTAACTGAAAAGAGAAGTTTGTGGTTTACATGTTGATACTTCGAGAATCCTATATAAAAATAATCACTGTATAATGACAACCCTCTACAACGATAATTGCCTATTAGAGTCTCAGGTCTCAATGCGCTTTTCATAATGTTAATATATTCCATATATATATATATATATTGATAAGTTTCTCCAGTCCCTTGAGTATCTGTATAAAAGTGTTTCACTGAATTATAATTTTCCAATATGCATCTCGTGGGACAGGTATTTAATCTGATCAAGTGAAAATTCATATAAACACATGGTATAGAATGTTTTTTTAAGGAAAAGCTCACTCATCACACCAGCTACAAATGAGTATTAAAACACAAGTTAACTCATGACCAGTTTGTCTTAGGGTGGTATTTACAGACAGAGTATAAACTATAGTCACAATTTTCAGATAGGAGATTGACATGGATTGGTTAAATTCAGGTTTTTAACCAATCCGGGTCGTCATCTATCAAAAAATTGTGACTAGTTTAAACCCCATTGGTGAATATCACCCTTAATGAGATTAGACTACTACTACTAAACCAGACATGCATCTCGTCCATATTTCTCCGCGGAACTTCTAACGAATTGGTACACATTGGAATGTGTAGTGCTGCCATCTGCAATCAATTTTTTAAACTATGAGTTTTTTTCTCAACTCATAGTGAGTGAAATGTATGAATAATTATACCACTGTAGGCCTAATGACATTAGACTGCACGTGTTTTGTAGAAACATTCACAAGACACTTAAAAAAGAAGAAATATAAACTTGCATACCTGAAGAAGCCTCTGTCAATGGCAGATGCATTCAAAATGATGGAATCTTCCTGATTATATCCAGTGTATGACATGATGGCCACAATGGAGTTGATTCCAGCAGGCAGTTCCCTGAAACGTAGATACTCCATAGATCTAGTTGTCACCAAAGGTTTTTGGGGATAATACAACACATGTGCCAGCGTGTCCATCCTCACGTGAAAGTTAGTGATGTATACACCCATAGCTTGTTTACCCATAGCAGACTGGTATGTATTTCTGGGAGACTGGAAAACAAAAAAGCATTTACAGCAGACAGAAATATCAAATAAATTAGAAGTTAATCGAATTAATTAGAATAAATACAAAGCAATTTGAACATCCTAAAAAACCCATTACAATGGAACTTCCCCATAACAAACACCATAAGACCTAAAGTTTTGTACATTAATGGAAAGTACGGAAGATGACTTTGTCTAGTAATACTCCAAAAAATTGTCAACGAATAAGGCAAATACCAGGAACAATTTTGGTATTTGCCTTATTTGGAAATTTTTTTTTGGAGTATTAATGGAAAGTGTCTGCTAAATATATAGTGAAATACTATGAGGTCTTGTTTTTCACAGGCATCAAGTGTCTGTTAATGGGAGATTTCTGCTGATGGGGAGTGTTCGTTACGAATACAGGGAGTATTGGATACCCTGTATACAAAGAAATTTATACTCTCTATGGCTCTAGATTTTTACTTATGAAAAGATGTTCGTAACAAATTTCATCACATTATGACGACAGTATATTTTTATAATCAATGTTCAGGGGCCAGGAGCAAGTGAAACACCGTGCACCTGTAGAAAAGATTCAGGTCTAAAACTAATAAGAAATGACGATATTTACCTGGTTGTGATCAGGAAAAGGAATAATTGATGCACAAACACCAAGGATCATGGATGGATGAATTTCACAATGTGTATAAGTTGAACAATACGCCTGTCCTTTATCCTCCTGCAAGTCATCGGGTGTCATGGCAAGCATGACAGTCTCCTCTTCAAGAGTATCAATGTATTCAACCACACCAGTTGCAACTAAATCTTGCCAACTGCAAGGAAAAAAATGGGGGGGGGGGACAATTAGATTAAGCTCATTTTTATCTTTACATCAAGTTATAGCAAGTAAAATAGCACAGGAAAACTGACCTGTAGTTATCATATTCTCTTTCCTTCAGCCTATCTATGTGTCTCTTCTTAAGTAATAACTTCTGATTCTCAACGATAAGCAGTGGCCTACAAATACGCCCGGCATCTGTGTAGATTCTGATCTCCCGATCTCTGATATCTCTAACCATGGATACCTTTAATAAAAAATGAATTGCTACTAATTAAAAATGAAAAATATTAAAATTAAGTAAAAATAAAATTAAATTGTAATGCCTATTCAGCATAACCCTATAATGATATTTTATAGCATCTTGTTCGCATCTAGTCTGTCATCTTTTGACATCACTTTTTTTGGATCTGCGATGGTATAATACAATTTAGCAGTATATTTTTCAGTACCCTGGGATCTTGTTCGGTTAAAAATTAATATATTTTTCCAAATTCAAACAAACAAGAGAGAGTAATTTTCTCCGGTGAAACAGCACTACAGAAGCTTATGCACAGTCTTCTGTTTCAGCATCAGGGTATGAAAAAAATCATGATTTTTTTTGTAAAAAAATTAGATTTTTGAAATTAAAATTAACAGACTGCTTATTAATGAAAACAATTCCTGTAAATCAATAAGAATGTACATTTCCATACCCCTAACTGCCTTTTCTCTCCTAATTGCTCGAATTCAATTAAGCATTAATAAATGAACTACAAGAAAAAATATGAACACCAAAAATCTGTGTTTATGTATCATGAACGGTCCAAATTAACTTCATGGATTAATATTTTTCTTGTACAAAAAAGTTTTTATTCATGAGCCACTTCCCCCCATTAAAGTGAATGAGTGGTAGTAACTCAGTATCAAACATATGGTGCAGGTACCTCAGTTCGTTCGATGTACAACAGTTTGGTTGTTCAGCCTCAATTAAATGAAACAAATTCTATTGACAAGATTGTTTCTTGCACAATTAGTGAATATGTTTTGGACTTGCATGATGTTGCTTAATAGTTTACACAGTTTCATTCTTTTATAGATTTAATGAGTTTTGGTAAAAAAATAATCAAACTCAAAATTTTAATACGAATAGTCAAAAGGCCAATGATAATTATGTTGGTACAACATCGAGCAATTAGGGCGTAGAATGCAAGGCTTTATATAAAAAATAATTTCTATGTTTTCTAATCATGGGAACCCTAGTGTCACATTGTAATGCATTGAAAATACTTTGTGCAATTTAGCAAGTTCAACTTCCTGTATTTTTCTTAAATTTTTTCCATGCTCAAAGTCTAGAAATAGAGCAGCTTTTCTGCATGATATCTAGGGATTAGGTTCAAGTCTATATTTATCCCAAAGAACTTCTATACTTTTTTAATCAGGAACATTAACATATATCAATAACATGCATACCAATACAGGTTACCTTTACTTCAATATCATTGCAGTTATGTAAAGAAAAAATAAAATTTAAATTTTGTGATTTAAAAGAAAGTCAGTGATTTAAATTGTCATTTTAATCAAACTGATTAAAATTTAATTACGATTCAAATCAGCATACCCTGTTCAGCAGTAATGATATTGTCTAGAAATGACTTGTGATCTCTTGAACCCTATCCATTTTCACCTTGTCTTATGTGCATCCCCCCAAAACCAAGCTATTTCACAGTTGCAAGAGAATATCAGCGGAGCATACCTCAGACACGATGATGTCCATCTGTCTCCTCAGTTTGCGAAGAGTGTTCATCAGTTGGTCTGGATCTCGATGAATGCCAACCCAACAGCCGTTCACAAATATCTTTGTTGCTCTATGGATTGAAAGAAAAAAATACCACACAATTCTGAACATGCTATTAGAAAACTCAGCAGAGTACATCTACAAATACAATATTTGTGGTGATATTGACACTATATAACAGTTACTCATCTACATCTGACATCAGTGTCAGACTATACTGCGTACTCCATCTTATAAATTTCCATTCTGTATATCATACTTTGTATCGTGTCATAGTAACAATTTTTGTGCAAATATTAATATTCCAGGAAGGCTCAATGAAATAATCGATATCAAAATTATTTTACATTTAAAATTTGCTACACGATATACAAGTTTTTCAAGATAAGAGTAACTTTCCAGATTGGATAAAACAGACAAAAACTAATACATACTCTGCAATAGCAGATGGAGCGATTTCCTCAAGATTTTCCATACTCCACTCCTCCAAGAACTCTAGAATTGGAGATGGTTGAGATCCTACAGATATGTAAGCCATAAGAGCTAGATTTTTCACCAGGCCAACAGCATGTCCCTTTCAGATTTAAAAAAAAAAGTATAAATAAAATGGAAAGAAAAAAAAAAATAAACAATGCATTAAATCAATTTGAAAACAGCATAACTCTTAGACAATTTATATACATAAAATTAATTTGAAAAATCCTTACCTCGGGTGTTTCTGCAGGACATATCATGCCCCACAAGGTGTTGTGCAATTGTCTAGGCTTTGCAAGTTTTCCATCTCGACCTATAGGCGAATTGACTCGACGAAGATGGGACAATGTTGATGCAAAAGTCAGCCGATTCAACACCTTAAAATAGATAAATTTCCCACATTACAAATGAGAAAAGTGTTGATATATAACTTTTGCATTAAAAAAACATTGTGCAGTAAACCTGATTTGAAACTGAAACCAAATATGTACCAACTAATTGTAATTGTTTGGAAATTTATAAAAAGCCAGGCCTCCCACTAAAAAAATTAGAAAAAGTAGGAAAAAGCATGACTACAAAGTAGGATGTGGGGGGGGGGCGCAACTATTTTTTTTTTTAATTTAAGTCCCCCCCCCCCATTAATTTTTTTATAGCACTATTTCAGTACCCTATAAAATTGAATCAAGTCAAAGCAAAATGACAAAAATGACTTGGTTATAAAAATAATTTTTGGCCAAAACAGTGCACTAGCACCCACAGAAAATTATTTTCTGTTCTCAAATTATAAATTACATTTTTTTTGGCGTCTTTCACAGTCCAACCTGGATGTACAGCAAATTATGAAGGCATGTAAGATTTTTAAGAATGACGATGACGCTCCTTCGAGACTATTTTCAACAGCACAATGTGCAAAATATGTAAATTACAAGTTCTGGTGTAAATAAGTCAACTGCATTGCCATCCTTTTTTTAAACGGATTTGTTTACATTTTACTGTTCAATACCATAGTAATTGCTTTTGAAAAATGAAGCACTTTCATTTCTAGCTCTTTGCTGAGTATTGTATATATTGTTTATGTCTCTGCACATTCCCTAAAAATACAGAAGACAATGGAATGCTATTGGGTAGCATCATCATCACCAAACGTAGAATAGGCCTATGTATCCAACTGCTTTGTAATGTAAACTATTGTTTCACCTATACACAAAATGTGCACTATAATGGGGATTTTTACCGCAGAACATTTCCAGTCAGCTGAGGGCTCGTTGCAGAACAGCGCTAAACATTGGGACTGCATTGGGGCTAGTTACTTTCCAAGACCATGAAAAGTAAATACAAAATTATTTTTTCCATGCACACCAAAATTTTTATTTTTAATGACTACTCTACATGTTGAACCCTCAAACTAAGCAAATGAAAAATTATAAACCAAATGGTCTACATTTGCTCCCAAATAACATTGAAAATGATACAATTTTTGCTTTGGCAGGATCATTAATTACAATCTACATTTGTACTATGTGGCAACATATTATTGATGATTCCCTGCTCAATTAAAACATATTACCCAAATTTTGTAGATAGGATTCCATAAAAAAGTAGGACAAAACCAGAAACTAGGACAAAACCGAGAAAGTAGGACATTTTACCAAAAAGTAGAAAAAGTAGGACAAGTGGGAGCAATGTATAAGCCTATATCAACACTGTGTAGTTTTGGTCTGGGACGTTTTGTGCTGGCATTGCTTTCTGCACTATATGTTGCTTTTATTACCGTAAATGACACAAGCTTTGCAGGATAAATAAATAACTTTCAGCAGTCGAACTCTGATTTATTGGTCTTAGGACCTCAATCTTAATCTTAGTTTCAACTTGTCCCCCATCTGTTTAATTGTATTGACATCTTCTCCTGAGTAAGGCAATCCAGTGTTGTCAGGAAGGAAGACATATATAGTGAGATGTGTTTCATACATTTTAATCCTCTTCTTTTATAATTTTTTTCCCATATCTCTTTTGGATTTACACCTGCTCTGAGTGTGGACCATAACAATCGCTTCACATTCAAGTTTTGTACCAAACTGTAATAGTTGCATGTGGTGGTATGATGCATTGCCATCTTGAAAAGGCTCTTTATAGCAAGAAATATGTCACATATAAAATATAAAATTCAATCTCATAATAGCCTTGGAAAAAAATTTCAAAGAAAAGCACCCAATATTATGTATATACATATTTTAAATATAGATTTGTTATATACAACCACTTTATTTAAGTACTTTGATTAAATTTTTTTGCTTAAAAATCTTGTGTTTAACCAACTGTAAAGCAGAACATGCTTTTCCAACAAACCTGTGAAACACCAGCACGAGCCTGATGAGCCTTTTTTTGGTCTCCCCAGTTGCCAGTAGCAAGAGAATAACGCAAACCATCTGTGATTATCCTCGTCTTTACCGCAAGCTCTAAGTTGAAATCTTTACCTCGATCGATAAATTTTTGAGCATACAACCTGACCTCTTTGGTCAAAGTTCTAAAAAGTCCACGGAACAGAAAAGCCAACAGTGGGCCAGCGAGATCAAGTCTTTTGTTCCCGTAGTGATCCCTGTCATCCAACTCCCTACGTCCCAAAGCTGCCAGCAAAAGTCGATGGACCATATATCTGGAAAAAATAAAAATTGAAAAAGGAAAATCTTTTTATAAAACTGAACTGCGAAAAGAAAATCAATACTAACTTCTGATCAAATCATTTTATGATACGTTTTAATCATACCCCAGATAGTAAGCTTTCTTTGTTTCACAGAAATCACTGACTCCAACGTGTGGCAACATTTCTTTTTGCAAGATTTCTCTAGCATACTTGATTCTCTTCTCTTTGGTTACACCCGGCCTAGCACCACGAGAACCAATGAAATTCAAAGCAACATTCTGCTCCTGAATGACGAAAGCTTCATCCAAAGATGGTTTCACCTAGAATTCCATAGGAAGAGAAAACTAACATTTAATTTGAAAGCAATAATGGCAAATATATAATATCCTTAAGTAAAAAATTAAACAAAATATATGAACATTTTAATTGAATATATCAAATTCAAAATTTAGCTGAAACCCTTTTTTTGTCATGAAATGACAAAGTATAACACAGTAGAGTCTTGAAAATCCGAGCCCTGAAAGTTTGAGTTTCCAAATAATTTGAGGGGCAGAATATTTTCGAATTTCCTTCTTGAGACTCTATTTTTTTTCCCCTCCAAGAACCCAACTTATTTTTTTCAAGGAATACTATGAAGTATGTAAGCATATACTGTAATTTCTATTTGAAAGGGACTAGGCAGCTCCCAGACTTATAATAGGTAATTGGTATAATACAATATTAGACTCCCTTGAATAGACGTAGACCATTGCAGCTTTCAGGGGGATCGCTGAGAAAGAGAAGCAAGTTTGACTGTTTTCTTCCTAATGGTGGACAATGGTGCTGTCCCTAACTGCTCATGCAAAATCACTGGAAAAGCAGTTGAGAGCTATCAGTGTCTCAGCATCATTCACCATCAATCCCCTATACCCAACTCTTCTCAATCACTCTCTTATCTTTGTGCCTTTTTCACATTCGTCATTTTTTAAAATGCATCATATCTTATTCAAGAATAAAAATATCTTAAGCTAGTACTGCTTCTTCTTCTCTTTTTTAAAAGTAAAATAAACATTTAAAGCATTTTTTATTGTTTTTTCAGATAATTTGAGTTCTTCGATAACCCGAGAAGTGGCCTCAGTCCCATCCACCTCGGATTATCGAGACTATTGTATTTTGAGGAAAAATCAGTTCCAAAAAAAAGTATCGTTTATGTATTTGTTTTGTTCCAGATTCAATTAGAAACAGATTGTTAGGCAATCAGTCCTGATTACTTTAGAAATTATGTTCACATTAAAAACAATCATAACAGCAATGAAACATTAAAAATGCTTGCTTCAAACAATTTTTTTTGCACTAAATGACAATATAAATACTGATACATGGTAGCTCAGAAAACAGCATTTTGCATGAATGAAATTAATTTTTACCATTTCCATCATCTCTGGATCATCAAAATCATAGATTATGTGTTCCAAGATATCTCTATCAGCTACAAACCCAAGAGCTCTGAAGACAATCATGATTGGAATCTCTTGCTTTATGTATGGCAAGATAGCAATGATCCTTTGGCCGATGGCACTTTTTCTGACACCCTGGAAAATAAATAAGCATTTATTATGAGACATTGCAAAGTGAAAAAAAAAATTCTGTTGAATGAAATTCCATTTATGAATTGTCAACTTGTAAATTTTGGGAAACTTTCCCTGTAACCTCACCTCTGAAAAAATACACAATTTTAACCTGGTCTTACTAATTACTCATGCAATTAATATAAATCCTGAATTTATTTTTTGTTTTACCAGAGTGTGAAACTTTTTTTAATGAGCAGAAAGTAAATATTTTTTTCACACTTGAATATTATATATAGTGATTTCGTGTACATGAAAGAATTTTCACCATGAGCAGCCCAGCTAAGTGGAAACATTGCATACAATATACAGGGACATCACAGGAAAAATAACTCATGTTTGAAATATCTGACATGAAAATTTCTTCCGTAAATAAAGGTTTAGTAAAAAACACATAAATTGATAATACAATACTGAAATGTCAAAACAAGTCCACAAAAAAAAAATCATTACAAAAATCATCTGACTTCTTACCTGCCCACCTCTGGCAAGCATGTTCACCCACAATGTACTAGTGGGACGGGAAGAATGCTCTAAACAGGATCGACACTCTGTTTTGTACGCAAACTTGGAATCTTTCATTTGGAAGACATACACAGAATTCGTAGCCATCTTTTCCTGTGCAATCAAAACCTTAAAAGATGGAAAAATTAGAGAAACTGTCAAAAATTTAATTTCAGTATGTTTCATATTGAAGTCTATATACTGTATGCATATATATATACAGAAAACTTTGCTACAATACAAGTATAGAAATTTTTCTTCCCAATAACACTCTATGTGGCAATTCAGACATTGAATCAGTACAGCCATTGTAAACACATTCTACTTGAACCTGACAAAAATAACAATGATAAAAGACCACTAGAGCAGGCCTTGATAAATTAAAAAAAATAATTAAACACCAGCAAAATTTCGCAGGCGCCAAGCATCCCCCAACTAAATCAGTTCAAAACAATGTTTTTTCACTAGTCTTCAATTCAGTTATCATACACGAAACAATTAGGTGCAAATATGAATTTCCTACTCGCCATGAAGACTTGGCACCCGAGGCTTACCAATCCCTGCATTAGTGGAAAGCAAAGAGATGCAAACAGACATACAAAACAATATCTTTTAACTGATACATGACGCATATTTACAACTCGGACAAAATATACATACATTGAGTAAAATTAATAAATATTCATACTTTTTCAGAGCCATTGATTATGAAGTAACCACCAGGATCTAATGGACATTCGTTCAATTCAGTCAAATCACGATCAGTGAGTCCATTCAACAGACAATAGGTTGATCTCAACATGATCGGGATCTTTCCAATAAATGTTTTCTGCAGCTGCGTTTCAACAGGATCCTCACCATCTTTGATAACAGTTTTAGTAATATCTACATATAACGGCGCAGAATACCTACAAAAAAAAAATATTAACACTTGAAATAACCATCAAAAGGCATTTAACTACTTAAAACAACCTAGGCTAGAAGACTAGGTGATATTAATTGAAGAAAACAGGGCACTTTTCTTTAATACCAGCTTTGGTAAGAAAGGGGGAATTAGTGTGCTTTAATAACTATGCCTGATAGCCTAATAATTGATTAAAAAAATAATTTTTATAAAGGACAGGGTTAGGTTTTTGATGTGGAAAACCAGTTTTTGACATATAACAAGTGTTAATCATAATTTACAAGTTTTGAATTTTGGTGTGCAAATTCGAATTTTTCGACATAGAGTCTAGAATGGATATGTAATTTTATGGTTAATTTTATCTAAACTACTCATAACCTGAGTAGGCTAAAATTTACTGTGAAATAGAGCTATTTATTCAAAATATGTGTGATGGGTGGTGTGAGTTAGCTTCTGAGATTTAAGTGTTGTATATTTTGAATTATAATTACTGAGTATTTATAAAATATATATTTTGAGAGATCCGTTTATAACAGTCAGAAATAAGAGGAAACATTCATTAGGCATGTGAACATCGTTATATTCATAACCTCTTGATAAGCATAGATAACCAATACAAAACAATGTAGCATAGGTGCCAATTCACAGACTTGAAAAAACTGTGGTTTATCCTGTGCATCAACGAAAATATGTCAAACAAATGAAAGGGAAAAACTGGTGACTTTTTTGAAATTGCAACAGGTGACCATATATAAGTCCCGTTTTTCTGGGATGCATTCTTCCCTGTCCTGATTTTTTTAGCAATAATTACCCACTTTGCTTGCTTTAATCATCATATTTGGTGACAATTACTGATTTTTTTTACTCGAAATCCTGATTCCCCATATTTTTTCTGAGAAAACGGAGTCAGTTTGAAATTGCAAAGACTGGAAGAGTGTTCTTTAGGGATTTTGCATTCAAACAAAGCTCAATTTGAGGACTTTTAAGGATTTTTCTACGAAGATATGAAAAATCAGAAGAATTAGATTTCCGACAGGAAGATTTTAATAAGGCTGAAAAATCTGAAAGCTTCCGGGCAAATCAGAAGCATTGGCACCTATGATGTAGGGATATTTCATTAATAAACGTAGAATTGTAGGGATTTTCCCCTGGTCTTTAGCAAAAACGTGACATAGTGCAAAGACATCGCACCAAGTCGACAACCAGTAGGTTAAATTACCTGTCACTACTACTTTGCAATCAAAACACGTCAACAAAAAAACTGCCATTGGCTTCAAACGGGACATATGATCAAAGCAAATACAAGTCATCTCACCAATTTTGGATGTCACAAGACCGAATTTGATGCTGGCTGTTTGGCAAATTTTGTCTCTTCCCCTGAAAATGAAATTCTTTCTTTGTTATTTGAAGCAATGGTAACAATTTGCATTACGCTTGTGACATCATTTCGGAGGATTAAAACTGAAAGCATGTCTTTTTTTCAAGTAAAATCTTTGGAAATAACTTTTCCCCAAAAGTAGAGATTTTTTACAATCACACTCAAAATTTGAAAGAAATAACTTTTCGGGAGTCAGGGAGATGGAGTAAAAATTTGGGAGACTCCTGGAAAATCTGAGAGACTTGGCTACTATACTATAAGTAAAAATTTCTCATATCCATGTGTTTGTTATAAGCAAGCCCAACTGTATATTGTCCAAAATTATTCTGTAGAGTATAAAATTATTTTCCAATCATATCAAGTATTTATTTTTTGCAAAACATAGTCACTTTAAACATTACTTGTAATCAATATGTGAATTTTCATTTTGAAAATCAATATTCAAGGTTTTTGAAGCAACAGAAAATTTGAAGCGGATTGTCAAAACTCTCCAACTCTGGTTAAGGGGAAAACACATCAAGTCCTTTACTCAGTAAGGTTGCATTTAAAGGGACACACCAAAAACACACTAATCAATCATCTCTGAGACTTAATGATCCGTTTCTATGTTGGAAGAAGCACCGGCATGAAATTAAAAAATTTTGTGCCATCCTTAGATTCCTATCAATTACATGGAAAAAATTTCAGTTGCCAATACAGAATTTGTAATCGTGACTCAGCGCCTGGAATTTGACAAGCCCAACTGAAGTATATAATCAATCCTTACGTTAGATTTCTCAGCCTGGCCTCGTTTGGCATCATGGGGCTTGGAGCACCATCTTTTTCCCAATGTGTTGGTTTGGAGAGATAGATCTGTTCAAATTTCACCAGGAAACGGGGCTAAAATACAAGGAAAACATTAAAAAAAAGTATATTCTGAACAAAAATAAATTTATTTTAATAGATACTAAAATAGTCCATTAATTGAGCTGATAACTTTCTTCAAGCTATTATTACATGTCCAAAAAAAACCAAACTTTCAGTAGTATTTTTATCTGAGAGTTATAAAGTTATTATGTAGACCTATGTTATTTTTTGTGATGCAAAATTATAGGACAGTTTTTCTTGAGAATAAAATCATTCATGATTGAAGAAATTTGGCTGGTGCCTAAATCATTATTTTTTTCAATTTGTCAAGCCCTGCGATTTCATTGATTGAATGCTGTTCAAAAATACTAAATTGAATTTTTTTTGAATTTCTGAATATAAAATTGGTGGGGGAAAATTAAAAAAAAAAAAAGAAGCTTACTGGATTCTCAACTTCTCCACTGGTGTGTTGTGCTTCAGCTTGTAGGTCAATCTGTGGTGTATCTTCCACAATTCTCTGGACTGACATCTGAATGAATTCGTCAAAGGAATCCAACTGTTGGCGCACCAAACCTTTCTCGTCAAAGTAGGCACTGATGACGATCCAGCAGGCCTCTTGCCACAGATCGGCAGTAATCTCTTCCATCTCATCTTCTTCATAGGGTTCTGAAATGAACAAAATTCAATACTCAAAATAGAATTTGCAATCCAAGGCATATTCCTAAAAAAGTATGAACTAAAAAGTTATGCTAGATTCGAAAAAAATCAAGTCAGTTGGTACTCTTTCAAAGAATAATGGTATATTTTAAGTAAAACCACTTCCTTCAAAAAGTTCCAGAACTTATTTTATTACAGAAGAACAAGTACAGATAGAACCCGTCTATTTGGTATTTCCTTCCCAGTGCTGTACCCTGTGCAATTATAAATTTCTGCCATCATTCATATACAGATGTAAATGTGGTTTGCAAGTCCCCTTTTGGCACATTCTCCAATACCTTCGTTGTTGCTGACAGCACTTTTTCAGAACCCGAGAGTCGTTGCTTCTTAAACAAATTCTTTATCCGAGGAAAAAGTCACATGGAGCGAGAACATAGAAATAAGCTGGTTGTGGAAATACCAGAATTGGATGCTTTGACAGGTAATTTGATACCAGGGAAAGCTGTCACATTATCATGATAGAGCATCCACGACTTCCATAGATCTGGTAGCTTGCAGGTCACAAAATCATGCAGACATTTAAGGACTCACAGGTCACGTTTGAGTGAATAAGGCAGTTCACTCAAAACCTTATGAGTTATCAAATGTAGGTGGCATCCAATCATGCAACATTTTGAAATTTGAGTAATTTAACCTTCCACTGCATGGATTGGGTCTGTGAGACCCCTACATATACACTTCCCTCATTTACCCACAGGCACAGGTGACGGAAACAATTTTCTTGCGAGAGTTATAGATTTACTTCTATTAGGCACATTTGATTTGACAGGAACAGAGCAGTCATATTTTTTTACCTCACCCCGCCTAAAATTTGTCCAACCGGTTTCATGTCACACGAATACATGGTTATTTTTACATAAAAATTTGTTTTTTCCTATTCACACCCTTTAATAATGACGTTCATCACTTGGTAGTGTAAATGAACTTAATTAGGTGGTTATTATTTTTTTGAATGTGTGCCCATCAAGCACATTGCACCCAAACATATAGACCCCAACGGGGGGGGGGGGGTTAAAAACACTCAATGTTTGAAGATGCGCCAGGGAACATGATGTTGGTGACACATCAAGGTTCATTGTTTCGAGGCCCTGTAGTGGGAATGAATCCACAGCTTGGATTCTACATTGGCGAATGGAGACGCCAAGATCCTTGATCTCAATTTCTGTTTAGTTCAGACTAAACCAAAGTCGTACCTCGTTACGACGAACTCGGTTAATACGAAATACTTTCGGAGCCTCGACTTTAAAAACACAATAGGTGATCAGACATCAGAGATTCTGGATCAATTTCATCACCATATAGAGAAACAACGAAACACAAAATCATAACTTTATGAATGTAGGCATTGTTAAGAGTTAGAAACAAACTGACTGCACAGTATGTTCGTAATATAATATTACTAACCATCTTCGCCTTCATACATGTTGTACAGAGGTAATAGGAAGCTTCTTTCTAACTTCTAACAATTGAAGTTCTTCTAAACAATTGAATTTCCAATAAAAACTTAGTTTCGTTTAACATAATATTAAAACTTGAATCACAAAACAACACTCGCTATCCACATTATACCCTCCATGGTCTTCTTCTTCTTCTTCTTCTTCTTCAATTATACAGGGCTTTATGCCTTCGGGCCATCCCCTGTTAGAGAAAGAAACTTCCACAAGAGCATAGAATATGTTATAAAAATGTACTAACGAAAGAGCTTTCAACAATCACAGAACACATAGAAATTTCAGCAATTTCCATTCTTCCTTCTTCTTCAGAAGGGTATGAAAAAAATAAACAAAAAAAAAAAAAAACATAAACCAGACGAAACAAACGCAGATGGAGATGTTATATGAGATGGAGAAGAAGTCTTCAGGCTTAGGGGACGATGCTAAGCCGCTTTAAAATGATATGATGACATGGAGTCCCTGGATGAGTGTGTGGTAACAAAAAATGAAACCAAACAACCAAGGTAGAAAAGGACAAAAAACCAAACGAGAGAAAGAAAGAGGGGGAGAGAAAAAAAACAAGAAATAAAAACTCAAGAAAATCGTTGACTAAGGGTAACAAACCTCTCAAAGCAACAGATAATGTTCTCAGGTCTGCCTGAACAGAACTCGGACCAACACCTAACTGGTGGAGAAAGAGAATTAAAAGTTGAGAACCGAACCTGGGAGAACCTAATACAAGAAAACAAAAAGTGAGAGGAAGTTTCAGGAATCTTGCATTGTAGACAGAGAGGGTTAGCCATTTTCTTAATACGATGTAGGTATTCGTTCAAGGGAGCTCTATTGCAAATAAGTTTGTAAAATAAACATTCCAACCTTCTATTCGAAAACAAAGGGGAGAAGTTCTGGCAGCAGTTATAGAAGGAGCTAAACTCAGGAATAGATAAGAAAAGAGCATTGCGAATATTTTCCTTGAAGTGGCGATAGTAAAGAGAACGAATGTCCTCTACATAAAGGCTAGAAGGTAGAAGATCAACAGTAGTAGAAGCTACAGTACGAACATGATTGTCAATAGTTTCATTAATGGCAATGCCCGAATGACTTGGGACCCAGATTAGTGATATGCTGTTAACCAAAGAACTAGTATGAACCAGTTGAGCATACAGTAGGTGAGTCACCGTAGATGAATGAATAGAGAAATTGTCGAGAGCCATGATGACTGATTTGGAATCCGTAAATATGAATATTGAAGAATTAGACGATTGAATGAAGGATCTAAGACCTAAAGTAATAGCAAGGGCCTCCGCAGTGAAAACTGAGGAGTCTTTATTAATGAACCAAGACTTGATAACTTTTGTAACCAAACAGAAAGCTCCACAAACCACTTGAGATGATTTAGACGCATCCGTAGCAATTACATGAGCATTCAGCGGCAGAGACTCAATGTACTCTTGGAATATTGTTTGATAAGGGATGGTAGACTTAGTTTTTTGAAAGTTAAGACCCTCCGATATGAAATAGATATTTGAGGGTATCCACGGCCAAAAAGAATAAATTGGACGCAGCATGGACCTGTGGGAAAAACCAATGGTATTATTGAACTGTGATATTTTCCTAGCCAAAGATGGCGAGAGGCGACAAAAACCCGAATCTATATGGTTAGAGTGACCCTGCGTGGGAGAGGCTGTGGCAGAAATACAAGATAACCCAATCCTGAAGAGAATGGAATCCTGAAAGGAGGGTAGGGCGAGAATGGTTCTGAGTTTATCTATGCGAGTTGACGTAGGGAGGCCTAAGATAGATCTCATCGAGGAGTTATAGATTGTGTTTATCTTGGTGAGAGAAGATTTGGCTGCATTAAACCAGGCCACAGCTCCGTAACCAATGGTACCTCCAATGATGCTCATTAGCACAGGTTTGAGGAACTTGCAAGGAATATTTCTTGATGAGTGAGAGATGGAGCGACAAATGTTTAAATATAGAGTGCCCTTAGAACGCAGAGATGAAAATTGTTTTTTCCAGGTGAGAGTACAATCCAGATGAACACCCAGAACTTTCAAGTACGGATCAAACGGAATGGATTCGCCATTAATGTTGAAAGAAGGAAAGTATGGAGGTCGTCTCCGTGAAAAAATAGAAAAACGAGATTTGGATAGAGAGATGCACAATCCACTATTTTCAGCCCATCTGAGAATGTTAGGCAAGGTGTTCATCAATCTGAACTCAGCATACTTCCCATCTAACGCATTCATCTGAAGGAAAATATCATCAGCATACATAAAAAACTTAATGTCAGAATTAATATATGAGGTTATATCTAATGTGAACAGGGTGAAAAGTACTGGGGAGAGGGTAGAACCCTGTAAAAGACCGCAGTTGGGAGCAAAGGCACCAGATATGGAACCCCTCCAATGAATGACATGTTTACGGTTCGAGAGATAATTAAAGAGCCAAGTTAAAAATTTACCATGAAAGCCCAAGCGGGCTAATTTGGCAATGAGCAAATCATGCCTCACAGAATCATAAGCAGCTCTCAAATCTAGAGCAATAATGTAGCTAGTATAGCCCCTTTGGAGGGCATATGAAATAGAGGACACCATATCTCTCATGCAAATCTCAGCACCAGTTTTTGGTCGAAAACCATAAAAATTTTTTGGAAAGAGCTCAAATCGTAATGCAATCCAGGTGATCCTAAAAAGAATGATTCTCTCAAAGATTTTGCTAATAGTGTTTATAAGGGTCAGAGGACGAAAGTTCTTCGGATCAGTAGTTGGTTTTCCTGACTTTGGAATAAAAATAATACGTCCTTCTTTAAAAGACGGCGGCACCAGCGATGAAGACCAAAGGGTATTAAAAGCATTCAGAAATTCAATCCCCTTTTTTGGAAGGAGTTTGTACACCTTCAATGGAACACCATCTGGACCAGGGGTAGTTGAACGACCAGAACAAATGGCTCTACGAATTTCCGTGGGAGTGAACGGTGCATCCATCTGAGCCTGGAACTCACGAGGAGGACCATAAAAAGTAACGGTTTGAGATCGGCCAGGTGAAGAGAAGTGGTAAAATTTTAAAAGTTGGATCTGTACGAGAGGCTCGACATAACTATTATTAGCAATCTTGAAAATATGCCGGGAATCATCCCAAGTTTTCGCCACGATATAACGGTGTCTACGCAAGACAGAAAAGAGAACTGAGGGCTGAGTAAAAGGATGAAGTTCTTGAGCCAGAGTCTTCAATCGTAGAATGCGAAGGTGGCGACGAAAAACCGAAGCTAATTTTTTATATTTAATCCAGTTGGCCTGAGAGGGCACACGGCGAAATAAGCGGAAAGCCCGTTTTTTTTCGATAAGAGCAATACGCCCTTCTTTATCCAACTTAAGCCAAGGTTGTTTCTTCCGGTACACAGAGTACCTAGCTGAGTTAACAATGGAAATAACATGATTGTAGATACTGTCGAAATCGTTAGTAGCGGGGATGACAGAGAGACCTGCCATTACTGCTGACCATTTAATGTAACGGAATTCCTGAGATATGAATTGTTTATTCAAAGAGACGGAAATTTTAATTGGCAAATGATCACTATTGAATAAGGATTCACAGGGAGTCCAGATAATATATCTATAAAGACCTGGACTACAGAAACATAAGTCGATATAAGATTGTGAGTCCTTGCTATAAAAGGTGGGGCAAAATGGAGGAACTAGACAAAGGTTATGATTAAGATACCAATTAAATAACATAGTACCTGCAGGAGATACAATATGTCCTCCCCAGTTTGGATGATGACTGTTGGAATCTCCGATTATGATGAAATTCCCAGAGATGTATGAGAAAATATTGTCAATAGCAGCGATATTGAAAACACCTGGAGGACGATAAAAATTTACAACATACATAGAAAAATTATTTAGAAAAACTTGAACAATCATAATTTCAAAAAAGGGGTCCGAAATTTTCCATATCAAAGATGAGGAAAGAGATGAATTTACCGCGGTCACTAAACCACCACCTGGGAGAAGTCGATCATTTCTAAAAATCTGAAAACCAGCAAGAAAAAAATGGTCCTTCGGTTCCAGAAAAGTCTCCTGTAAACATAACATATCATAGTTTAAACAAAAATTTCTGATAAAGGTTGACTTGGACTTGATGCCTCGGACATTCCATTGAAGAACTCTAAAATTCATATTATTCATAGTATTTTTTTTTTTTGGAAAGGATTAACTAGAAAAATATATTGAACTGAAGAGAGGGAAAAAGCATCAAATTCACAGAAAAAAAAAAAACAAAAAAAAACAACACTTATTTTTGGGAGAGAAAAAGGAAATATCAAGCGAGAAAAACACAATAGGAAAGGGAGGGGAAAAAAAATCAAACGAAGCTCGATTTGATCACAAAAATAAGAATACTGAACTCTTGTCAGCTCTAAATGAGGTAAAGAAAAACCATTATCAAACTCGATAACAGAGAGAAAGGAAAAAAGATCAAACGAGGAACAAACTTTAAACGAGAGGGGAAAAAAAAGGGGGGGGGAGACAAAAATGAAATTAAGTGAAAAACTAGGTTCCAACATTTGAGGCCAAGTCATTTTTCAGTCTCTTAGCTAATCGTCTTTGTTTAACCCTTTCCGCAGGAGAAGTATAGAATTTATTCGATTCAGGATCTTGAGAAAAGTCACTATCATCATTATGCTCAGGGGGCAAAGGTTGATTGAAGATAGCAGTCGAAGGACCAGAAGTGTCCATATTTACATTCGAATTAAGTGGCGGTATTATATTCACCTTATGTACAGCTAGGTTAACCGAATTGACTATTTCGGGAATAAGCGCTCTAATAGAGTCATTCAGCGATTCCTGAAGACTTATTTTCAGATCTTTAAGTACAATTTCTTTGATGGCAGATACTTCCGCTTGGACCAGGGAACTGATCTCAGCCTTGAGAGCACTGAAGTCAGATGACATGGAAATGCTGGTCCGAGCAGCATATGAAGAGGAATTCATTTTACATCTTTCTCGAGCGATGTTTATTGGAACATGATGTTCGGCTTTATAGTGATATGCTTTTGACTCCAAGACATAAGCAGGGCACTGACGATCAGAGGCAAGATGAGTGGAAGCCTTACAGTTAATGCAGGAGATAGGGTTTTGGCAGGTTTCATGGTTATGATTTTGGCCGCATCGTTTGCAGATCTGAGATGATACTCTACAAAACTTTGAGCGGTGAAAGTAGCTCCAGCAGCGAAGGCATTGATTAGGACGCTCAATAAATTTACGTGGTCGAAATATCAAGAACCATAACTTTATTTCCAGCGGAATGTTCCTACCAAGAATCGTTACCAGAACAGTTTGTAAAGGAATTCTTTCTTTTATAAATCTTCGAATACCGATGACCTGTAACCCCTCCGATTGCAGTTCTTCCGCAATTTCCACTACTGCAATATCACACGGAATATTTAGCAAAAATTTGGAGGTAATCGAATCCTTCAAAAGGACCGATTTAACGGGAATGTTCAAAATCATATCTATTTTTTTTATCTCTTTCGCAGTGTGAATATTTTCCGTAGAGATTAACAGCTCACTTGAGCGTGTGAATCGAATCTCCGAGATGTGTTTAGGAACAGAGATTTTTGAGCAGATATCCTTTTTCAGGCACAAAGGCCTGGATCTGGGAATAATTTCTGCACCCGAAAACTTGAAAGTTAGCAAAATGCGAGGGGACTCACCAAAACCGTCCAAGATGTCTTCATCAGATAATAAAGTATTCCAATTATGACTTGTAGACGAGACTTTGTCTGCACTGCCCGCTGGCTGTGTATCTATTTCAACAGCCATAGCTGCACATTTGAAGGAGTCAAACTAGACCCCGGAAACGGGCAGAGCCCTAACCAAGAGCCTTGATCCTTCACTTCAGGAAATTAAATAAAATTACTCCTACGAATATAATAAATAAAGAAAACTGTACTTAAAGAGGGAAACACTAGTAAAAAATTAAATAAAGGGTAAGGCACAAACGCAGAGCGAGAGGGGCGTAACACCAACCACGCAGCGCGTACGTCCCAACAGCCTAGGCAAGCATTACGTTGCTTATCCTTGAAACCCTCCATGGTCAACGACAATATCGCGGTGCGCGGAAGCGTTGCCACTAAATCGAAAGAAAGCTTTGTTTTCTGATCAAATTCCCTGAATTGTGTAAATTCTATTGTAATAAAAATTTATTTCGATGAATTTTGTGTAGAAATATTTTTTATGAACGAATTTCTGAAATTTACGTGCAGTAATTTTGAAAACGAGATAACCTGTTCCCAAAAGAAGTAATTAAAACTAGCTAGTGGCACACCGGGATTCATCTGTCGTGTATGTAAACAATTGGACTGTCAAATCTGTAAGTTTTCCATAAGCGGTGTATAGGTACGTAGGTGTTTGCGATGATAATTTGAGATTCTCACCCCTCGATGATTCTCGAGCAGTGGGAAAATGGCATTCGTGAGCAAAAAAGTCCTATTCCTTTTGCTATTCGTACACGTGGTATTCGCCGATGATTATTACGAGCTGCTGGGTGTGAGTAAAGATGCCGACAATCGAGATATTCGCAGGGCTTTTAAAAAACTAGCTCTTAAAATGCATCCTGATAAGAACGTCGTGAGTATTTTCTAAATTTAATTTTCTTTTAATAATTTGCTTTAAAGTGATCCAAACAGCATCGGAGCACATTTATTTATTGTTGATTGAATCATTTTTCCTCTACGTCGAGACTCAAATGCGAGCCGGTATCCCCCCTAAAATCTCAACGCAGCGATCATTAGATCTACAATATTACACTCTTAAATTTATAATGTTCGATTGCGAATATAGATGGCGGCATTGAACGGATCACATATCCTTCACTGAGTTTCCCCATTTTTTGGTTCTATTGCCCCCAAATTTTCATTTTATTGTTCTCATTGTTCCTATAACTTAAGCCAACCCATGGTGTCTCTTGTAGTACACTGGGATTCATCTGTGGTGCTTTTAAACAATTAAATTGTCAGTTGCTATAAGCGTGTACACATAGGTGTTTGCTATGATTATTTGAGATTGTCTCCTCGATGATTCTCGAGCAATGGAAAAATAGCATTCATGAGCAAAAAGTTCCTATTAATTTTGCTATTTGTACACACACTTGGTACTCGCAGAAGATTATTGCGAGGTGCTCAGTGTGAGTAATGGTGCTGACAATCACAAGTGATCCAAACAGCATCATTATATTTATTTATAGTTGATTGAATCGTTTTTCCTCTACGTCGAGACTCAAATGCGAGCCGGTATGCCCTAAAATAATCTCAACGCAGCGATCATTAGATCTTCAATATTACACTCTTAAATTTATAATTGTCGATTGCGAATATAGATGGCAGCACTGAACAAATTACATATCATTTACTAATAGTTCCCCATTTTTTTGGTTCTATTGTCCCCCCCCCCCCAAATTTTCATTTTATTGTTCTCATTGTTCCTATAACTTAAGCCAACCCATTGTCTCTCTTGTAGTTCACAGAGATTCATCTGTGGTGCATGTAAACAATTAAATTGTCAGTTGCTATAAGCGTGTACACATAGGTGTTTGCTATGATCATTTGAGATTGTCTCCTCGATGATTCTCGAGCAGTGGGAAAATGACATTTGTAAGCAAAAAAGTTCCTATTAATTTTGCTATTCATACACATGGTACTCGCAGGAGATTGTTATAAAGTGCTCTGTATGAGTAACTGTGCTGACAATCAAGATATCTACAGCGCTTTTAAAATGCATCCCTGTGAGAATTTTTGAAAACCCTGTGACTATTTTCGTCATTTCCTTCTAATGACATGCCTTTGAGATCCAAATAGCATTGGCTCATATTTGTAGTTAATTGGATCGTTTTCCTCCTTTTTTCAGGGTCAAATGTAAGCTGGTAACCCCCTCCAAAAACAGTCTCACTGTAGTGATAATTAGATTTGAAATAGTATTTTCTTGAAACTATTTCATCGAACTTATTAAATATATATTGATTTGTGGAATATAGATGGCAGCAACTGATTTCATGTCCTTTTAATTCACTAACTCAGAGTTTCTCGGTTCTATTGCTCCTTCAGTTTTTTTAATTAAAAAATTGAGACCAACGTCCCCTTCCATCTTTCATGATTTCATTAGTGGTGATATACTTAATTAAGGCTAGAATTACTCTATAAAAGTTTGATAAAAGTTCTTTAACAAAACTTCAAAAAAAAAAAACCCATAATAAACCTATTGGTTACACTTAATTGGTTGTATTTTTTAAGCTTCATAAAAGTTATTTTATGAAAAAACTTCTATAGTGTAATGCCGGTCAAAGATAACTATAATTTCTTACTTGAAATTTGCATGAGCTGATTGTGTGGCAATGTGGATGATAGGCAGTGGTGGTTGGCTGGTTGCTCTGTGGCTCTTAACTTCAAGGCTCGAATGTGAGCTGATCTTCCCGCTAGAAAGTGTCCTGCCACAGAGAGCAACAAGCCTACAAGGATACAATTAATCAATCATTACACTTCACTCATGGTTAGAAAAATTGATGGTAGATGGCAACACTACATATAACAAGTAAGGCCTATTATACAGAAACAAACTGCATAATAGGTTCACAACACATACATTCCAACATGTACCAATTCGCTAGAAGTTCAGTGGAAGAATATGGACGAGGTGCGTGTGTGGTTTGGTAATAGTAGTATCAAATTATATGATAGTTAGTGTAAAACTGTTAAAGCCAGGGTGTGAAGGAATAAGGAGAAAAAGTTGTATTTCTTCGATTTGAAAATCAGATTTTTTCATTTAAATTAACCGACTGCTTATTAATTAATTAAAACAAATCTTGTTAATCGTTAATTTTTTTTCTTTATTTGGCATTAATGAATGAACTAACAAAACTAACAAATAAACTATAAGCAAGAAATATGAACACTGTGTTTATGTCACATGAAAGGTTGTCGAGCCTGAATGAACTTCATGGATTAACATTTTTCTTGTAGAATGCTTTTATTCACGAGGGCTTCCCCCTCCCAAAGTAAATACCTGGTGGCGATTCAACATCAAATATGGGACAGCATTTCTTGACTCACTTGATGTGCAACCAAAGGGTCATTCAGCACCAACTAAATGAGAAAAAATTGGGGTAGGCTGTGTCATAGAAACAACCACGAGTTCTGATGTGAATACGTTTTTTTTTTGCCTTGAATCATGTGATAGGTACATTATCATCAGCTTTGTCTTTGGAATAGCAAGCAGATGATACCAATGTCATCTATTTTCATTGTGAACTGCTCAAGATATAGCAGAAAAATGTTTTGTTATGAATTAGGGCAGGGGGTCTAGTGTCCACATGGGAGGAGATATTTAAACCGGAGTGATACTTATATAATAGTATCTAATGCACTTTTGCAATGCACATCTGATGATACCATTGCTTTTGACTTGTGTTAGGTATTTCCTGAGATATGAGCAGTTAAAGAATTTTATCACGCAACTTTTTATGAATGCTCCCAGTATCATCAGGTGATTTAAAAGATGTACTCACGTCAAAACATATCCTATTGACCAGATTGTTTCTCACATAATTGATAGATGCATTTATTATGACTTGTTTCAGACTTGCATGATGTTTTTACATATAGTTTACATATAGTTACATTAATAGTTTACATATTTTTATTCTTTCACAGATTTGGTAAAGAAACGAGCAAACTCTAGACTTTTTCACTTTTTGTGCTAAAATTTCAAGTTCAACAGTATTTATGTTGTTACAATATCTATCATCATTTTAAATCAGCAGTTTGGGCATAGAATTCAAAGCTTTACACAAAAACTAAATTTCTATTTTTTTTTTCTAATCGGGGAACCCTAGAACCCTATTTTAATGCATTGCAAATACTTTATGCAGTTAATATCTAAGTTTAGCTCCTTATATATTTCTGAAATTTTTCTCACACAGAAAATCTAGAAATAGTAGAACATCCATCTTTCTACACTGTATCTATGGATTATGTTTGCCTATTTTTACCTGATCTTTTATATTCTATATTTCTTTTTAATCAAGAACTATATACATTTCAATAACATGCATACCATACTACAGCAGCTCTCAACCAGTGCTCCGTCTGCACTCTCCAGAGGCTCTGTGACTGCTCAAGGAAAATAAAAATGAAAAACAGTAAATTTTTGAAGGGAAAAAAAAATCATGAAAAATATTTCCAATTAATAAAACCAGTAGCTTCTTTGAATAAATAAAAAATATAATATTTCTACGAGGCTCCGCCATAAAAATAATGTGTCAAAAAGTGTTCTGGGAGTCAAAAGAGGTTGAGCTGCCATACTAGGTTACTTTTACTTCAATAACATTGATTATGATACAGAGGAAAAATAAAAGTAGGATTTTGATTAACTGAATCTCGGACTCTTTTCCGAGTACTTTACTCCGAGGTACTTTTCATAAATTGCTTTGGAAAACCAGGTGCAGTGAAATGGCTCGTGAAACACCTTGCATCAGGACAAACTGGTTCACAGAATACTGCAGCATGTAAACGAGAGCTCTAAAGGTTGTGAAGGTAGAGACTACTATTTAATTGTACATGAATGAAGAGACTAGACCATTGATGATGAAGGAGACTGACTATTATGTTATGTTGGTAGAGATGTACAGGGTGATTATAAAAAAACTATCCCGACATATGGGCCCCTAACTATCATACCATTCACAGAAACTCAATGAAATTTGGCATAAGGTATTTTGATGTATGCGCTCAAGAATGATATGGAAAACAACAGTGTCACTCTAACAGTTACGGTTACAGTGATAAAGTTTCGAAAATATCAAATGGCAACACCAAGTTTTTTGTATTGGAATGTGATCTCCATTGTTAAAAACCCTAAATAGCGTTCGAACGGCAACTGTAGCATGAAAATCACCGGCGGTAGATAGGCTAAAAGTGAGGACAACCAATAAGGACAGAGAAGCAGTATAAAATAAAGCATTTTATTGTGTTTCACAAACTTTCCACATGACCTTATGGAGGACTAATCGGATCTCAGCCGAAGAAACGGTGTGACTAATGAAACGAACATTAATGCTCTGGTGCACGGCAAAGTCCTTTTTCCTTGCCTAGCTCCGGGGATTTTCGTGCTACAGTTGCCATTCCAACGCTATTTAGTGTTTTTCAGTAAGGAGATCGCATTCCAATACAAAAAACTTGGTGTTGCCATTTGATATTTTCGAAATTTTCTCACTGTAACCGTAACTGTTAGAGCGACACTGTTGTTTTCCACATCATTCTTGAGCGCATACCTCAAAATACCTTATGCCAGAATTTCATTCAGTTTCTGTGAATGGTATGATAGTTAGGGGCCCATATGTCGGGATAGTTTTTTTTATAATCACCCCGTATGTTATGTTGGTAGGTCAACTTATCCTACGAAGGGAGAATGATCAGAATTCATTTTTTTTCTGAGGACAGTCATCAAAAAAATAAGTTTGGAAAATTATGTACTCTATATAAACACATGTTAAATCTGTTTGTTCATTGTACTTCCTGAAGCTTTTAAGAGTGCTTTAAGAGAAAGACATTGATAACTATTTTTGAAGTTGCTGTTTGTAAAGTGATCTGCGAAATATTGTAGGCAAACATTGCTGTAAATACATTACATCAGTGTTTCTGTGCATCGTGTATGTTAGGCATCGCCAGCTTTTGTCAGGGCATTGCAGTGACCTAGAGATATTGATTTGTGAGCTTATTTATGCTTCAAAGTGGTTACTTTTATATGGGAAAATATCTACCAAACTATTCTGGGATTCTGGGGGGAGGGGGGCAGATGAATCATAAATTGGGCAGGGGAACTGCAGGTGACAAAAATGTGAGAACCATTGCATTATAATATTTCATGTAACTTTATACTGCATTCATTTGATCTTTTTATTGCATCGCACAGTAATCGGTAATTAAAAATAATTCTGTGTAACATAATTTCTACCATTTATTCATTGAATCTCAAGCTTCATAAGGTTCATATTACGCGAGGTAGGTCTGGCCTATATTAGTTCAGGATCATATTATAATTGATATATTTCTTATATTATAATTATTGATAAGAAGCTGGAGTTTCTTTTATGTAGGATGACAAAGATGCTCATGATAAGTTTGTGAAAATAAACAAGGCATATGAAGTGTTAAAGGATGAAGAAACTCGTAAGAAGTATGATTTGTATGGCGAAGAAGGTCTGAAAGATGATTTTGGCCAGTCGTGGAAAGGGAACTATCATAGTTGGAATTTCTATTACGAAAGTTTTGGTAAAAAAAATTATTGTAATTCATTTGAAATGTTATTTTTACCAGCAGAACAATATTATTGTAACTTTATATATTCAGCTGGGTTTTTATACCTTTCCGTTTCCATAATTGAGTGTAGCATTTTGTAAAAATAAGTTATGAATGAAGCTTATAATTTTCATGGTTTAAATTATGGTCATCGATTGCAGGTATTTATGATGACGATCCTGAAATAATTACTCTGAGTAGATCTGAATTCGGTAAGTTGATTTTTTTCACTCTCAAATATTCATACAAAATTTGGAAATCAATAAGCAATTTAATCAGTGAGAAGAAAAACTGCACGAGTCTGAATTCCGCTTAAAAAAATAATTATGAATCGCTTTAGCAAATGTAGATCTAAACATTGAGTGTAAGAGCAGTGCTATACCAGTCTCCCTTCACTGGTTCCAGGCATGTTTTAAATTTGAATTATAGTAAAGGAACAGTACCAGTTTTAGAACTTAAAACTGAATTATCTTGCAATGAAAGTTTTAGACTAGTACCATTCTTCTCACTGATTTAATTAAGGTCTTTGGTTTACAGTCAAATATCATTGCCAAGTGAAAATGGTGTCAAAGCCAGGGGTGCTCAAGCACCTGTGGTAGTTACTGGCATGGGTCCAAGCAGCCCCCACAATTGATTTAGAAATCCACAAATTTCCTACATAAAGCTCAAAATGAGCACCACAGTTTTGAAACACTTCTGACACCTCTGCCAAGTGACTTCACCTCCAAATGCATAGATTTGTATACGAGCAAAGCTTTTTTAAAACTGGAATCTGATATTCATGTACAACAGGCTGATATTACATGTACAAATTTATAATTTTATGTATATTTTTAGAAAAAAAAATAACTAAGGAAAAATAGAACTAAGGAAAAAGATAATAGTTTTTAGAAAAAAAAAGATAACTAAGGAAAAAAATAATAAAGAGAACTAAGGAAAAAGAGATATATATATGGCATGCCATTATATTTAATCTTTTACTATGCGCACATTTCTAATATTTACTTAATATTAGAAAAAAAATGTATTCTAAGTTTCTCTTTTAACCTTTAAATTCAAATAATAATAAACATTTCAAAAAATATTGCATATTTAAGGCTTGATGAAACTTAATATAATGATCATTCGGAAAAAAAGATGGATTTTGATTATTTCACCTGGCAGCTGTGTGGGCAGTACTATTTACCTTTGTTTAAACAGTCTGGATTTGGTCTTTGTTTTCGCAGCTGGGACATGAATGTATTTCTATTCACAGATAATTCTTCCTCCCGCAGGTTGTTTGGATATCTTTGAAAAGGAATCGAAAGAGTAAAAAAATTGCAATGGTGTGATTGTATTCAATGCTATATTTATATATGTATACAGTGTCTTTAAGAGTCAAAGTCTTTTTGACCCAAAAATTACTTGTAAACAGAGAGCGCTACAGCTACCTTGTATATGTAACACATATAATGGACATAACACAGGAATGGCAAAGTCTCTATGCTTGGTCAGATGCAACAAATGGCAGGGCTTGACTAATTCCAGGTGAAAGGCCACCACGGTGGCTAAAACATTAATATTGGACCTAAAATTTTCTTTGCGTAGTTACAGAATTTGAGTCTGAGCACAGCACAAAATGTAATTTGTATATCACCACATCTGTTAACATGAAAGAGGGTCACTACACCCCAGAAAAGTCAAAAGAAACATTATTTTAGACCCGTTTATATCTTGGGTAAAGTTTTTTTTGGCTCCTAAAATTTTTTTCCTAGCACCTAGATTTTTTTGTGATTTGTCAGGCCCTAGCATAAAACAATAATTTTGGAGTGGGTGAGAAATGTAAAAAATAAAATTTTGAAACAGCCCTCAATATATCTAAAAAAAAAAAAAAATAGATGAGTAAAAATTATATTATCTTTGTGGTACTGCAAGAAATTTATCTAGTACCATTTAGTTGAAAATTCATCAACATGATGATGATTGAAATTCTTTATTTTTACATTTTTTTTACAACCATCTATGTATTTCTCTTAAGATCTTCTCATTTTAGCATTTCAAAAAGTACCAAAAATAAAGTACAGCCGCCCCCCCCCCCCCCGGTATTCGGGGTTTTTTTTCCCTTTATTGGAATTTTTTTTTTTGGCAACACTCAGCAATCGTCATTCATGTGTTTTGTTTACAAAATTTGAGCTGTGTTTGTTTAGGATAGATCATTCTTCCAATGCCACTGATAATGCTTTGAAAAGACTAATAAAAGTGAAAACTTGATAAGAAAAATTGGATATATTGACGAAAACTATGCTTGGTGAAAGTAAGTCAATACCTGCTGTGGTCCGCCATTACGGAATCAACGAATCTACGGTGAAATACATCAAGAAAAAGGAATCTGAAATTCATTTAGCCGTGGCTGTAGCTGCACCTGTGGCAGTCAAAACTTTGCAGCGCCTACGGGATCCACGTGTTTCTCGTACAGAAAATGCCGTTTTTTGTGGGTACAAGACTGATAAAAAAAGGTATTCCAATTGATTGTAATATTATAACAGAAAAGGCGAAAATCTTTACTCTTCCATAAGGAAAAGGCTGATGAAACATCTATTTCATCAGAATTTTATGCAAGTAACGGTTGTTTCATAGGTTTAAGAAATAATTCGGATCACGCAATACAAAAATTACTGGCTATCAAGCCTCTGCCAACAAGGAGACAGCTGGAAAATTTCTGAAGACTTTGCAGAAAATTATTGAAGAGAAGGGTTATGCACATCAACAGGTGTTTAATGCTAATGAAACTACGTTATTTTGGAAGAAAACGCCGCAAAGAAGTTAAGCAAGAGAAAAAAGCGAGCTCCTGGTTTTAAGGCAAGTAGAGATAGACTTACTATGTTGTTTTGTGCAAATGCGTATGAGTACATGATAAAGCCCACCATCATTTTCATATCTGCGAATCCATGAGCATTGAAGGGAAGGATAAGCGAAAGCTCCCAGTATTTTGGACGAACAATAAAAAGGCTTGGACTATGAAAACACTTTTCCTGCATTGGTTTAAACAATGTTTCGTACCAGAAGTCAAGAGGTACCTTGAGAGTGAATAAATGCTATTCAAAGTTCTTTTGATACTGGATTGACCTAGGAGGAATTAATGCAGCTAACTGGTCCTGAAACTGAAACTGTACAAGATGAAGATCAAGATAAAGAAGTAGAAGACAAGTTCAACCAAAAGTAACATAGTGGAAGGGCTTCGCAAGCTCAAATCAGCAATAGATTATTTTCATAACATAGATCCCTCTATTTTACGTTCTTCACATGCAGAAAAATTAGTAGAGGAAGCCTTGTCAACATACTTGATGATGTGAAGAAGAAAAAATGGCAAATATAAATCACAATGTTCTTTCAGAAAACCTCGCCAACAATCACTGCACCCTCTTTGACATTCCTTTTTACTTCTGCGTCACCCTGCTCTCTCTCATGATGTTCACTAAACAAGATATACAAAAAAAAACATGGTTTCGGTTATTCACGGATTTTCGTATTCGCGGTCATCTCCGGAACGTAACCACCGCGAATACGGGGGGCCGACTGTATTTCAATCATGGATATCTCAGCAAATTTTTATTCAAATGTTACAATTTAATATGATGGAGTCGATTGGTGAATGGGCATTAAGGGAAAACAATTAAATTTACGACTATGGAATCTTTTTGCATTGTGTATTAACCTCCGTTAACAAAAAAGTGACCAACAAAAATTAATATAATCCACACAGAGGGATTAACAATAGTAAATTAATTTATTAAATTATCAAATAAAAATAAGGATTATCCAAAGAGGAGATCCACGTCCAACATTTTATATTACTATTGAGAATATATCATCTTGACATGCCGAATACTAAATGATTAAGTATCCTGATAAGTATTAAATGATTAGAAATTTTTGAATTGGGAGAGAGATAATTTTGACTAAATTGATATGACACTCACCACTAATTATCCATCTTTCGGATCCTTCTCAGCCTTTATCTTTCACTTCACCACAAGATCTTTCCTTGTTCTCTCTCTAACCTCAACCCTCCTTCTCGTACCTCGACTACGGGGAAAAGACCCTGTTTATTGTACCACTCCACCTTATATGGGCCTGATGGTATTAGCGGTTCCTTAGAAGAATTGCTTCTTGGAACTCTGCGGTTCCTTTCATGTTGAATTCTCTATTATTTCCAAAGTCTGTTGAGGTGCCAGAAACTGTAACACTGTCTGCGACTTGCAGTGCTACATTAAGGTTCTGTCTGAAAAAGAGATATAGGCACAGATTTTTCTAAATTCACATTTTTTCCTGGATTGATAGCCGAATAATTTTCATACCTCCCCACAATCATTTTTTTAAATGGCTATTTCTTGCATCTGATCAAGTAAAGTCAATTTTCTGTACTTTTATCTAAGTTACTGCTATGCAACTTAGCAACAAATTTGTGAGTAATTTCAGGCCAAAAAGACTTCTTTGCACACTCTGTGTATATAATGTGTGTGTTTAAATTCATTCAGTGACAATCTAATTTCAGAACAATCTGTACTCGATTCTCCTGACACCTGGTTCATCAATTTTTATTCGCCACAATGTTCCCACTGTCATCATTTGGCACCAGTAGTAAGTATGTTTTAGAAAGAAAAATTTATTTTGGGTTTTTGAGTTGAAAATGTTTTAGTCTTTGTGAATGCCATAATTTTCTTTCGCTCATAAAAAAGGAATGCTTTCAGCTAGAATAAATTGAAGTTTGCATTAATTGGTAGCACTTCACTCTTATGTGATTGAAATTCCACAGTCTAATCCAGTGTTTCCCAAAGTGGGTGATGTAATGATCTAGGGAGGGCTGTAAAGGCTATGGGTATTAATATAGGATCCTACAGATTACCTTAAATTGGATGCGCTTTTTGATGGAGACATGATGAAATGAATCCCAAAATTTTATGTTGTCCTCAGATTCAGTATCACAATCATTTTAAGTGCCAATTCAATTTACATAATCACCAATGCATATCATAATCACAATGCATATCATAATCACAATGCATATCATAATCACAATGCATATCATAATCACAATGCATTATCATAATCACCAATGCCCTTATTTAAGTCACCATAGCAGACTAGCCCTTGCTGTACTATAGGTCTACATGCTGTTCATACATTAATTCTTGGTGTAGTGATTTATAGTATGTAGATCCCTATTGGCTCTATAAAACACAAGCTCCATGTTTTCTATTGTAATCAGACACAACACTATACACACACACTCAGACTGTTAGGCAATCACACTCCCGGCACAACTTACTCGGTAGTAAATTGCCCTTGGTGAGGTAGACCAGAGTTGTGCTTGCTTTGAAAGAAAGAAAATATGTAGACCAACAGATCTTTGAATATCACTTATACCAAGCTTTGTCAGCTTCAGTTTATAATTGGAAAATCACTATTTATCTCTTTTACACAAATACAAATCCACAACAAAATGGTTGAAAAAACATGCCCATAAAAATATGGATGTCAAATATATATAAAATGCAGCAACCCCCAAAATAAGAGCAGTTATCACGACAAAAAACTAATGCCTATGATGAAATATAATACACTGCCTATAAAAAATTATGGTTGTCTCTTAAAAAGTATGGATAACTTTTTGATTCATCGAATATGAATTCTATTTTTATTTTCAAATGTGTCAATTGTGGTAGAATTCAAGGTACCCAAGGGAAAGCTATTCTATTTATAACTAACGTGTAGAATGCTCGGTTTCATTTTCAAAAAGTTCTCCTCTCGTTCTCCTAAAGTCATTCTTCCGCTTTTCTGAGGTTTAGTTTGTCCTGGACTGGAATATGCTGTAAGGTTTTGGAGACCATACCTACAGAGGAACATATACTTGGTTGAAGGGATACAGAGAAAAGCTATGCGTGCCCTTATTGGCACACGGGGCTTGAGAGACTTCGTTTTTTTGAATATGTTTACACTGGATGAATGCAGGTGTCTGGGAGATTTGATCGAAGTTTTCAGAATTTTCAACGGGATGGATAGGAGGGACCATGAACTTTTAGTACACTGCCAGTCGACTGCTTTTACAAGGGGACACCAGTATCGATTGGTGAGGGACAATGCAAGGTTATGGTGTCGCAGGGAATTTTTCTCTAATAAGGTTGTTAATAAATAGAATAGCTTACCTCTGGAGGTAGTAAATTGTAACACAATTGACACGTTCAAAAAGAAATATGATAAACATGTTGGGGTAAATTGAGAAGCTATCCATACTTAGAATCAGACAACCATAGGTATTCTTTATGGGCATTGTATAATATTTTATGTATATATTGTTTATAATTTTTGTTAATTGCATTTTTAATTGGGTTGCTATATTTTTGAAATATATGACATCATATTTTTATGGGCATCTTTTTCTCAGCCACCTCGTTGGGCATTTTGCCTGTTATGGCGTTGTATTTGTATTTATTCACAACTCTGTTAGAGAAAAATTCCCTGCGACACCACAACCTGGAATTGTCCCTTACCAAATGATATTGGTGTCCCCTTGTCAAAGCACCTGATTGATAGTGTGTTAATAACAGATGGTCCATCCTATCTATCCCTTTGAAAATTTGAAATACTTCAAACATATTCGAAAAGTCAAAATTCTCTTTATAGTTCAAGCCCTGTGTGTCAACAAGAACACATGTAGTTGTTATCAGCACCCTTCGATCAAGTCCCTCTGTAATGTTTTGCCTGTTGCTGACCTTTAGTGTTCAACCAGTCCAGATACTGTTTTTTTCTGAATAAGTTAATAAGTTGAAAACAGCACTTCTAATCAACTCATATGAAATATCTAAAGCTGGTCCAGGATCAATGAAGAGAGTCTTAGAGCCTTTTCTAGTCATCAGCCTATTCATTATCTTGGCTCCCATATAACATTGGAAGTTATTTCAGGTTTCTAAAGAGATGGGAGCAGTTTGAGTGTTATTGTGTTGAATAGTTGGGACCCGAATATTACTGTCCATGTCTATAGTTTAGTGTCTTTGTGAAGTAGCTAGTTTCTGGAGTCTGGGCAATGTGGGAAGTAGCCAACCATATCACATAGATGCTAGACTTCTGACCTTGACTATACCATATACAGCCGACGCTGGTTTTTATGAACTCATACAGATGTGGAAAAATAATTTGTAAAATCGAAAGTTCATAAACTGGAGGTTCGTAAAATCAAGCGCCGACTATATTTATAATTGTTTGCCTTGATCTATGATTGTTTTAATGTAATTTACAGGCATTATTATATTATTATCAATACATACTTTTGAAATTATTTCAGTGGAGGAAAATAGCTCGGGAATTGGAAAATGTCATAAACATTGGTGCTGTTAATTGTGAAGAAGATTGGATGCTGTGCAGGCAGCAAAATATACAATCATATCCATCATTGATAATTTATCCAGAAGTAAGATGGTTTCTTTTTTTCTCATGACAATTTTCTTGTTATCACGTGCCTCTAACTAGTGTTTTAATAAGATGAGATTTGCAATAACATGCTGGGTCATTTGACAGAAAAAAAAATTTAACCAGCCCTTTTCAGTACGGTAGGAAGCGAATGAATCGGACTGATGCATCAATATTTTTAGTAACCTATGATGGATACATGTCTTGTGTGCCTAAACATTTTTATTTCCTCAGCAAATTGTTTATGAATAAAATTTTCTTCCTCAAGAGACCAGTATTTTGAGATTTCTCCCCCATATAAATCCATCAATACTAATAGCATTTTTTGCTTTTCCAGAAAGAAAATTATCGCGGATCTAGGGAAACAGATGACCTGATTGATTTCATCCTGAAAAGGCTTCCAAATAAAGTTATTAATCTTTCATCAAAGAATGCAAAAGACCTTATTTCTCGTCAGGAATATAAATCTCGCCCATGGCTCGTATGCTCATGCAAAGATAAACATGGTACAGAGAAGGATTTTATTTCTCAAATAAGTTATACAACATTTTTTCATAAGAATTTACAAATTGTTTTGATATTTTTTATGGCTTGTACTTCTGCACACTGGTATCAGTTGCTAATTATTCACTCCATTTCCAGACTGCATTTTCGATGATGATCTCCAAAAACTGAGTGTGATACTGGTATGATTTTCTTATTAAATACTTACCTTTTGTATATTTTTTTAGAACATATTATCTGTCATGTTGTTTGTCTTAGACATTGCTTTTAATTTTTCCCCCCCTGCTTTTATGTTTATAGGATGGACTTGTAAATATTGCCAGAGCTTATACAGACCGTGATGACAAACTTTGTAAAATGATTAGTTGTGATCACAAGCTTACTTATTATAAAAATTTAAGCATTCCAATTGAAAAAAGTGAAACACGCGTAATTGATGAATCTGACACCAAAGAAATTCTAGATGAAGTGCTGAAACTTCTTCCAGCTACTGAAGACTTGACTGACAAGAAATTTTTGGTAACGTTTTATTTCCCCTACTTTTACTGTTTAGCTTTATGGGTATAAAAGAAAATTTGAAATATTTTTTGTTAACTGTGTCACTAGATGACTGGATTGCATAAAAATATTTCATGCTGTTATGGTGATCATTCAAATTGATCTAGTTCAAAATTCATGAAGGATTTCAGAAGCTTTCACTCTAAATAATGTTTGACTACAAACTTTATTGCATTTGCCGTTTTGCAATGTTTTAAACTAACTTTAATATATCTTTTTTCACTAACAGCTGTATAATTTTCTTCCATTTAGGAAATTCAAGAAGAGCTAGAATCCTCTGGTGCCACTGCTCATCCCTGGCTGATTGAATTCACAAAGCATGCCAGAGATTCTACAGTTGTTAAAGATGCTGAACGGAAAAGGCTTCAATCTATTCTGCCTGGTGTTCATTTTGGTCATGTTGATTGTGATAAATACTCATCAGTTTGTTCACCTTGGTCTTTTAAGAAATCGCCCATGTTTATTCTGTTCAAATCTGGAGGAGCTTATGAATTTCATCATGGTATGCAGAAATTTTGTTTCATTTTTTTCTCTCTTTTTGGATTTTGTTTGTTCAGTTTATGATGATGAAACATTTAATTCTGAATCTATATATATAAAATTGATTTTCTGTCTGTCTGTGTGTGTGTATGTTCTCTATACAAATCTACAATTTTAGATTGATCATCACCAAATTTTGCATATATACCAAATGGGACCCGACTTGAACGATATGCTACTTTAAAATTTCGTCAGAGTAGGGCAAATGCCCCAAAGGGGCAAAAAACTGCCGGGCAACAATGGTTTTTGGGCCTCAACAATCACTTTTCAAACATTTACATTGGTTACCATGGTTCTTTAGCAATGCGTTTCAGACGTGTATACGCCTTTACAATGGTTTGTCACTTCTTCAATGCTACCAGCATATTTACAATAGTTTATGCCTTTACAATGGTTTGCCCCTTTTTCAATAGTCGTCAGAATCATCATCCGCATTACTTTGAGGGACAGGCAAAGGATGATCCCCATAGAAATCAGTGTTAAAATTGTCAATTTTGCTGTAGAAATGCGGGAATTCAGTGGAGGTATCCTGCTACGTCGATAATTTTAAAAATTGTATTGAATCCTCGATTTTTGAAATATTGAGTTCGCTTAGGATACGAAGCCGAGAAAATTAAATATGCAGTAGTTAACCGGACCTATACTTTTGAGTTAGATATTCATGCAATAACATTGATTTCAACTTTTTATTTGTATCTTCTCAAGCATGAAAATTAATGTCTCCGTATTGTCTTTTGATATTAAACTGCATAAATTCATATAGTTTAAGATGTTTTAAAATTAATTATGGGTCTGTAAAGTACATCAAAGAAACTCCACAGCTTTAATTAAGCATTTTTTGAAGCAGAAACAGGCGATGGCAGAAACAGGGGGGGGGGGTCAAAATACCTAGCGACCCTTTAAAAAAAGGAAAAAATATTCGTTTCTACGTTTCTTTGAATCTAGATTTCTTTATTTCATGATTCGCGTAGGAAGTCGCCATATTGGCTAACTTAGACACGGTTTGCATGTCCCTCAAAGAAAAAGGGAGATATCACGTGATCCAAAAAGCCTCATTGAAGGCTATAATACCCGGGCAGCTCCGGGTATTATAGTTAGTAATAGTTTTATAAGTAGTAGTAGTTTTATAAGTAGTAACTGTTTTATAAGTAGTAACTGTTTTATAAGTTGTAACTGTTTTATAAGTAGTAACTGTTTTATAAGTAGTAACTGTTTTATAAGTTGTAACTGTTTTATAAGTTGTAACTGTTTTATAAGTAGATAAAACAGTTTCTAATAAAAAAAATAGTCTTAGGGTGAAATATGAAAAATATTGTTGAGTTATACACATGCTCACAACTCCTATGTCTCACATCATCAGGTCGTTTCACTGCTCAGAACATTGCAACTTTTGTAAGACAGAGCTTATCTAGCAAAGTAGAGACATTGTCACCAAAGGATTTCCCTGATGTAGTTTCTTCGGACGAACCTTGGTTTATCGATTTTTTTGCACCAGTGAGTAGTGATGGTACATTTCGTTGGTTTTCTTTTAAGAAAAGACTAATTTGTTTTCTCTTCTTTTGTACTACAATTTGATGTTATGACATGTTTTTACTTTTAGTGGTGTCCACCTTGCATGCAGTTGCTTCCGGAATGGAGGAAGGCATCTCGAACAGTTGGACATCTCGTCAAGTTTGGAACGGTTGACTGTACGATGCATACTCATTTATGTAATCAAGTATGTATTTTGATGGGTTTTTTTTGTTCATAGATAATCATTAAGAACATATAAATTGTTTATACTCCTCTTTTTTTTCATGTTCTTATACATTTTTTTTTGTCTTGCTTGTATTCCTTTAACCGGGTATGTATTTGACTATAATGAGTCAAATTGAGTGCTTGTTGTGTTTTAGTTTAAGTTATTGAAAATCAATATGTGCAAGACACTTTTAAATTTTATCATACAAAGAAGTAATAAGTGAGAAGTACGAAAGCCTGGATAACCAAGTGGAGATCGAGATGCCGTTTGGAAAGAAAATTCACATTCCTCTGTGGGGAAACGAACCACCAATCTCTCACTGTCCGGGCGAGTGTTCTAACCATTGAACTACAGGGGACAGAAATTTTCATTCCTTAGAGCATATTTATGAATGTATATGTATTAATGTATGAGCATATGTATTAATGTATATGTATTCCCCACAGAGGAATGTGTTTTCTTTCCGAACTACATCTCGATCTCCGCTTGGTTATCCATGCTTTCGTACTTTGTATGAACAGCGGAGTAAGTAATAAGTATTTTTTTTTCTTTCCACATCATACCAATGTTATGTTAATATTTATTTTGCAGTACAATATTCAGTCGTATCCAACTACCATTCTGTTTAATCAGACTGTTCCTCATCGTTTCCATGGATCGCATAACCAGCAACAATTAGAAGAGTTTGTCATGGTAAGTTTTGGAAATTAATCTGTTATATATATTTTTTTTTCTCCGCCATGATCCATATTAGCATTTACAATCATCTTCTTTGCCAATGACACAAACACTTCTTGAATTCATACTTTCCTCATGTTTTTTAGGTTTATGTCAAGCATAGTGTTTTTTTAAAGTCTATTAAATCAATGCCAAGTTGTAATGTCCTTTACATATCATATAAAATACTGTATTGGTGCAGAAACTCCAGCCCATTGAAGGATTTCAGCTTGCATTTAATTAACATTACTGATGTAGGAATTATCGAACATAAAGTTGAATGTACACAATATCCTTACAAAGTAGAATCAAAGAAATAAAATTGTGAATATTGACAGATGATCTTAAGCCTCTACACCAGTGAGAACAAACACTATGTTTAAATTGGCTTCATCAGTTTCCTATTTGTATATTCTGTAGCATTTTAACAGGTGAGCTCAGCTGCAGTGCCACTTGATTGTTAAAAACTTAATTTTGAAATTGATTCTTTCTTGATTTCTGAAATCTAACTTTCTTTCTTATATCTTGAAATTATTTCTTTCCTTAATTTTGTACATTCAGTATTTCAGCGTTCTCTACCTTCTGTAATTCTGTAAACTGACTTCTTGAAAAAATACATAAAAATTTAGGAATCAAGGGCTTTGAACTTGTTAAGATAGCTCTGTTTATATTTGACCAATCAAAAAAAAGTAGTAATTACTTTTTTTTCAATAATTAATTATTATTAATGTCTTATGCTATCTACGAAAGTGTTTCTGGATGAAATATTTCAGGAATGAAAAAAATCATCTTCATTTTGTGCAACACAACTCGACACAACACAACAGTTTTCTCGGAAATGTAAACTTTTCCAAAATGGCAGTTCGAGAATTTGTCACGCGATTCTGTTTATAGTTTTACTCTAAAGAAATATTCATTTTCTTTACTGCAAATTTGGCTACAAATTTCATTAAATAAAAATTTTGACAGTAACTCGAGATACTACTGTATTTCAATGTATTGGATGTAATGAATAAGTAGCAATACAGGATTATTCAAAATGATGTACGGTATTTTAGAAGACCATAATAAATTCATTTTCAAACAGATTTTTACCACAATGAGTTTAAAATGAAGGACGACTCAAATATTTTTATTTTATGACATTATAAGTGTTTGATATGACTTCCTTGAGTCACACGGACAACGTCTAGACAATAATCCATTTCTTCCCACACTCGTTTTAGCATATCTGGTGTTACTAAGTTCAGAGATTACACATATGCGTGTTCGTAGGTCCTCCAAGTTGTGTGGCAGTGGTGGCATGTACACTTTGTTTTCACAAAGCCCCACAAGAAAAAGTCACATGGGGGTAATATCCAGTGACCTGGGAGGAGGCCAAGGAAACATCACCTTTGTTGTTCTTTCCAGCACGGCCAATCCAACAATTAGGAATCACTTCAGTGAGGGATTACGCACTTCCAGCTTCCACTGTGGAAGCGCACTATCCTGCTGAAAGACTAAATTATTTGAGTCTTCCTGCAATTGCGGGAAAAGCCAGATCTGTAACATATCAAGATATGTGTTGCCATTCACTGTCTTTTCCACGAAAAAGAATGACCCATACAATTTGGTCTCCAAAATAGCACAAAACACATTCACTTTGGCCAAATCTCATTCATGTTCCATGATAGAGTGAGGATTTTCTGTCCCCCATATTCGTTACGTTATTTGTGCTGGTTAACTTTCCCTCTAATGTGGAACGTTGCCTTGCCACTGAATATGAGGTGGGAAAAAACAATTCTCATCTTCACATATTCTAATTTTCAATTACAGATTCTGATTTCACATACTGCAAAACGCTATGCTATTTTTCGTTCTCGTGATCGCAGCGCCACCACAAATTCCGTACTCAATACAGGCACACAGTTGGGAGAAAAATATTTGAGTCACCCTTCCCTTTAAACCTGTTCTGGTACATAACTGTTTAAAAATGAATTTATTACAGTCTTTTAAAATACTGTGCACCATTTTGAATAACCCTGTACTTTGATACAAGCCTTCCTTCAATGTTGATCTTCAGAAAAAATATTCCATAGAATAAAAAACTGTTTATTGTGTAAGTTTTCACATTTTTATAATTCAATTAATGTGTAGGTATCAATTATGTTTCATTTCAAATGCGACTAAATGATCTGGCTTTTTGTTTACTTGCAGAGTATGTTGATTTAACTCACTTGTTTAAAAAATATATTGATTTAAATCGTGAAATTTGAATTCCATTTTTCCTTTGTTTTATAGAATGTCCCTTGTTAGATCAGAATATAACAAATCAAATTTTTGGTTTTTGAAGTTTGTTGTAAGGGATGTGACTGTTCGTAATTTTGTTTTAACCACCTTTATCCTGCAGTTCTGAGGTTTTCAGCTGTCCCTAATGGAAAGCTATGAAAATTCTTATGAATTCAAAAATTGGTTACATACATAACTAAACATATAACAAAGACTCTAACTGTACATTCATCACCTGTATAGGCATCTTGCCTAATCTTTATAGTAATATGCCATTCTTAAAAAACATTCAACTCAACTTCAATGATATTGAAGTAGAAGTAACCTAGTATTATACACATGTTATGGAAATGTAAAGTTCTTGATTGAAAGGAATATAGAAGACCTTGTAAATATAGACCTGAACTTAATCCCTAGATACAGTGCAGAAAGGATTACTGTTTATTTCTAGATTTTATGCATGGAAAAAAAATAAAATTGCAGAAAAATATAGGGAGCTGAACTGACATAAAACTGCACTAAGTATTTGCAATGCATTACAATGGGGCAGCTAGGGTTCCCCTGATAAAAAAAACAAAAACTAGAGAAATTTTTTAATTTTTTATAAAGCCTTTTAAAAAAAGCTTTTTGTTTAAAGTCTTGAATTCTATGCTTAAATTACTGGTTTAAAATGGTAATAGATATTGTACTAACATAAATACCATTGGATTTGAAATTTTAATACAAAAAGTTAAAAAGTCTAGAGTTTGTTAGTTTTTTTTACCATATCTGTGAAAGAATATGTAAACTATTAAGCAACATCATGTAAGTGAAACACGTCATAATAAATGCATCTATCAATTGCGTGAGAAACAATTTGGTCAATAAAATGTTTTCATTTAGTTGATGCTGAATGATTATAAATTGAGTGAATCAAGAAACCTGCACCATATTTGACATTGAATTACCATCAGGCATTTACTATGGTGGGAGTTCTCGTGAATAAAAGCGCTGTACAAGAAAAATATTAATCTATGAAGTTCATTCATGCTCAATGACCTTTCATGTTACATAAACACAGATTTTTGTTGTTCACATTTCTTGCTTATAGTTTGTTTGTTAGTTTATTCATTAATGCTAAATTAAAAATGAGAGATTAGGTAAAAAAAAATGCATTCTTAATGATTTAAGATTAACAGGCAGTCAGTTAATTTAAATTTAAAAGAATCAAATTTTCTTATATATTAAAAAAAATCATGATTGTTTCATACCTTGTTTATTTGTAGTGAAGTCATCAATTGAACTTTCTAATATTTTTAAAGGACACCCTTAATCCGCCTGTGATCTCACTAACACCAGAATCATTTGAATACTCTGTGAATGAAAAGAAGAAAGATGATATGTGGGTGATTGATTTCTTTGCTCCGTGGTGTCGACCTTGTCAGCAGCTCTCACAGCAGTGGAGGAAACTTGCAAAAGTATTTTTTTCCTCAAACATCTGTAAATTTATATAATATATAAGTTGTATGTATGGACTTTTTTTTTCTTAAAATTTTTGCACATGATGTTTGGTGTATCTTAAGCACAATTTTTTAAAAAAAAATTCTGTTTGCTTTAGATGTTGAAACATGATGAAAATATCCATGTTGCTCAGGTGGATTGCACTGCACACCGTGAACTGTGTGTTGATAATGGGATCAACAGCTATCCTACTATAAGGCTATATCCCAAAGGCAAGAAGGGTGCAAAAAAGTTTCAGTAAGTGATTAATATGAATTGTTGGTTATAAATAGTTTTTATTGTCATTAAGGTTTTGTTAAATTTCTTTGTGCTTGCAGCTGAACCCTGGTATATAACAAATCCAAATTTTTAGTCCCATCCTATAGAATGTCTCTTTATCTCTTTAGATCGGAATATGGAAAAGCAAATTTTTGGTCTCTTGAAGTTTGTTGTAATGGACGGTGTGACTGTTCATAATTCTGTTTTATCCACTTTTATTCTGCAGTTCTTAGGTTTTCAGTTTTCCCTAATAGAAAGTTATGAAAATTTTTATGAATTCAAAAATTAATTCTATTGCTAGACATAACAAGACTAACTGTATATTCATGGCTTGTATAGCCATCTTGCCTAATCTTTATAGTAATATGTGTCTCAAAAAACGTGCATCTCATTTTTTTTTCACAGTTTTTATAATGACTGGAACAGAGATGCTAAATCCCTTCAAGCCTGGATTTACAGTTTCTTACCGAGTAAAGTTGAAGTTTTAGGAAGTGCAGACTTTGAAGACATTCTAGAAGACACCAGGCCATGGGTCATCGATTTCTATGCTCCTTGGTGTGGACATTGCCAGATGTTTGCTCCAGAGTTTGAGAAAGTTGCACGGGTAGGTCATTAAATGAGATTATCGTTTCGAGTGTTATGTAGTATTTCAGTCTCTTGATGTTCCGTTTCATATAGGTTTCACTGTATATTGTATAGGTAGTTTTTGACAATGAACTTCTAGTTTGATTTTGATTTATCATATTATTCTTAGTGATAACATTCTTAAATGCAGTTCTGAGATTTAGTGCATGGAAATACTTTTGCAGGTATTAGAAGGCAAAGTTCAAGCCGGTAAAGTCAATTGCGAGCAGCTCCCTCAAGTGTGTCAAAAAGCAGCAGTTCGGGCCTATCCCACTGTTTTGTTCTACAGTGGGAAGAAAGGAAAATCTGTACAGGTATTGTCTCTGAATGTCTACACTCTTTTAAATTTTGTATGTTGAAATACAGTATTAAGGACAGTTCAAAAGCTAATTGGTTATAAAAAATTAAAAATAAATAAAATAAATGTATAAATGATTCTGAGCACATACACATCTTTACTATTCCACACGATAATATATTTTTTTCCTTTTATTTTTCCAAAAATCCCTCATTTGAAATCACCCACTAGTTCAGTCACATTTTCATCACAATTTCACATTTGCAATTTTAAAAGTTTTTTACAGTAGACTTGTGATGTATTTTTAGTTCTAATCAAGTCGGCCAAAAGCACAACTTTATTTTATAGAGAAATTAAACTGAGAAATCTCATCATTGAGCAAAATGGTCATTCCTGCCCCCTCATCAAAGTTAACAATGATCAAATATGTTGCATTTACTTGTTTGAACAATCAGTTATTGTATGCGACTAAATCAAATTTGCAGTTTTTTTTTGTTTACCCAAACAGCTCTTTAATATTTTTCTTCCTTGTATACACAATTTTTTTTGTATAATACTTAATTTTTTGTTTTAGGATCCCATGGGGGAAGAGATACACAGCCAACAGCAAGAGAGTGTGATCTCTTTCATCGAGAATAAGTTAGGAATGAATTTGAAGGTAAGAAATATCATGTTTTTCCATGACCTAAAATAAGGATCATACATGGTGGATTGAGTTACAATATGCAAGAAAGAACTGCTTGAATAAGTTTAGATGGCCCAAACATTTTTGCTTACCTAGCCAAGTATGGTATTTAGCTTTAGAAAAGCATTGCACAAAATTAAAATAAATAAATAATTCTTTTTATTTGATACAATCTCTCAAAATTTTCCCATAAATGCTAAAAAATTCCCCTATTTACCAATTTCAGCCAATTTTTCCCACAAGTTACATCACACACACCAGTCAGTGTCCTTAGAGGGCTAGTCTTTTTATGCTCCAAAAATTCAATGTCATTGCTGATTGATTGAAAAATCTGAATTTCAGGATTTTTTACAAATCAGCAATGATGTTACATTTTTAGTGCATAAAAATCCTAGCTCTAGGAGCTTTCGTCAGAAGCTGGAACTGTAAAAACCAGTCTGAAGCGGGATTGGACTAGTGAGGAAAAATTTATTTTTTATCAAAAATTATGTAATATTCAAAATATGCCTTAAAATTGTGAAAATATGCTCTAAATAGCAAAATATACAAAAAATATGCTAAGACATAGAAATCTGTGCCCTACTGATAAGCATTTACTAATTCTGTAAATCAGGCTTTAACTCTTTAAGTGGCATTGATGAGATATCTTATAAGCAGGGTTGGTTTTTACCAGGTAAAAACTAGGTATTTACTAATAAATACTGTGTTGTGGTAAAAATGGTAAAACCCATGAGCAGAAATGCAGGGGGATGGGTGCCCCCCCCCCCCCCAGTGTCAGAGGTGGAGTCGATTGATCTTATGTATATATAAATTCATCATCGTGCCCCCCAGACTTTCAAGTCTATCTCCGCCCATGTAAAAACCTTATTTATTATATACATACACACACACATAAGGTTTTTACCATGTGTAATTAGCCTCTATGTATTGATAATTAACATGCAGAGTAACAGTTTTTCAATTAACTATTGATTAATAGTTATTTAAATAATAATTATCATAAAAAAATTCAAATAAAGTTGAGCCTTAATTTAAAAATAAAAATTGTTGAAACAGAACTTTTTTGTATCACGACCAATGTTTGGGTCTTCATCAGCAGCACTCTTTGAAATAAGTTGATGCAAATATCTGTTTTTATGCCCCCTCTTTATATGTATAAATTCTAATAACTTATATTTTGTACAATTTTTTATATGTACTGTCAGTCCCCCCCCCCCCCCATATTCGAGTTTTTTTCCCTTTATTGGAAATTTTTTTGGCAACACTCACAAATCTTTGTTCATGTGTTTTGTTTACAAAATTTGAGTTGCGCATGTTTATGATGACTCATTTTTGGATGATTCGCTAATGACATTACTGCCATCACGAGATGTGGCAGCTCTTATGAGAGAAATAGTCACCTTGGGTTGGATTAACCTTTGACCACAATGTGCACTGTGATTTCTGTTTGCCGTTTCTTCTCTTCCTCATATCATCAAGTATATTGATAAGGCTTTCTCTACCAATTTTACTAATACCAACCAGGACACAACCATTTCTACAGAGCCAACTGGAAAGATTATAAAAGACAAGTGTCACATCAGTGAAGCAGCTGGGTGGGGAAGGGTTCAGTGATATGGATGTAGAGGAGAAGTGAAACAGCTAATTAATAGCAATTCAGAGGCATTGACTGAGGAGGAATCAATTCAGCTGACTGCTCCTGAAACTGAAGCAGTACCAGATGAAGAAGATCAAGATAAAGAAGTGGAAGACAAGTTCACCATAAGAAACATAGCTGAAGAGCTTTGCAAGTTCAAATCAGCAATAGATTATTTTCATGACATAGATCCCTCCATGTTACGTTCTTTACATGTAAAAAAATTGGTAGAAGAAGCCTTATCAATATACTTGATGATATGAAGAAGAGAAGAAACTGCAAACAGAAATCACAATTTTCTTTCAGGAAACATAGCCAACAATCTCTGCATCGTTTTATATAGATTCCCTTCTAGTTCTGCGTCACTCGGCTCTTCTCATGATGCTCAATAAACACGATACACAAAAAAACCTGAAGTTTCGGTTATTTGCAGATTTCCCGTATTTGTGGCCACCCTGAGAACGTAACCCCCAAAAATATGGGGGAAGGGACGACTGTACGTACTAGTGAAAAACCTATATAATGATACTCAAAAGAACCAGAGAAACATTGTTATAAAGGAGTTATCATTATACAAATACAAATACAATACAAATACAACGCCACAACAGGCAAATTGCCCAACGAGGTGGCTGACTTAAGAGCATCATGGATCCCCGAGCCATTTTTTGGAGGCCCTACCTACCTACTACTACACCACACATGCACCCCGCGGAACCCCCCAACGAATCGGTACATGCGGGAATGTGCGTGTATGTGTAGTGAAACCTGACGTGAAGTTTTTTTTTGTTGTTTCTCTGTAATGCTTGTTATGTGTAGTGCTGCCATCTGCCACTAGTTTTTCAAACTATGAGTGAAGTGTTATGATTGAATGATTTATCGTTGTAGGACTGTTGCTCTCTGTGGCGAGACTTTTTAACGGGGAGATCGGCTCGCATTTGCGCCTTAAAGTTGGGAACCACAGAAAACCAACTTCAGCCGACCACCACTGTGGGGTTCGAACCCGGATCCTCGCATCGCGAGTCCGTCACTATAACCACTCGACCACCACAGCGGCAAATGGAGTGTATTAACACTATGAATTAGGATCAGAGAGTAATATCAATATGGTGGAAATCGTTATATAAGATTATTGTATATTACATTTTAGTAAAGAGCAGGTGGCAGATATGCTGCTATAAATTCTAAACATTTTGTGCTGCTATCAGCCTAGAATTTATCAACTACACAAAAAAATTTTAGTGACTAATACCAATTTTTCAGTCGTCATGGTGACCTGGTAACACCTGGGATAATACCAAACCCTGGTATAGAGAATCTATTACCTACTATTACTAAACTAAAAAACTATTTTTGGTTAATACGGGTGTTGCTTCACCTTTTTTTACAACCCAGTTTTAATTACGATAAATGTTGTCATCAATATTCCAGTTTCTTTCCACTTTTTATTATCACTAAAAGCTCATAAGATTACTTTTTTAATGACTATCAGAGGCGTTATTTATAAAGGAAGGGGGTGCCTTAGCGGTCGATAGTCTAGGGCAGTGAATTTAAATAATGTTTTGGTCAAAAAATCAAATTGAAATAGGAGACGGGAGGCAAAAGTTGAATATCCACCAGGCGGCAAAGCCATAAATCTTCCTCTGCTAGTCATAAACAGATACTTTAACTAGAATTTATAGTGTGTATACTTTTCGCATTTAATCCATCAGCATATGATGACAATATGAGACTATATTTATGGCAGGCGCGATGATAAATAAAAAAAAAAATTATGCACTAGCCAAATTGCTTAGAAGATAATCATAATTCTTTGCTCAAGAGAAATGGTATTAAATACTTTTTTTTTTACTTTCACAAATATTCCTTTTTTTTGCTAAAAGACACTGTTATGAAATCAGAAAATTTTGTGCTGTCCGTAGGCTTCAATTGAGCAATTACATAAAGAAATTTTTAGGTGCCAAATGCCTATTTTCTAGTCATCACGACAACTTGGTGCAAGCCTTGCTCTATAACAATAAGATCAAATGAGCCTATTATAATTTAATACGCATGCTGGTAAGCTAATAATTTTAACATTCTGTTTTCACACAACATCATATCAAAATTATGAATATTTTCGGGAAAAATAGAAAGAAGATAAATCACTTTTTCTTCAGTTATTTCAAAAAAATTCTTTGAAGGTGGTAAAAACCATGGGTTTTTTCCCTAAGTGGTAAAAATCGTGGTAAAAACATATTTTTACCAAGATGGTAAAAACTATGGTAAAATTACCGTGCCAATCTTGTCCCTAAGAGCCTCTTATTTTAGCATTCACAAGCCAAGATATTTTTTTCAGTCATTTTACGCATCTGGTGTAGGTGAATAAAATAATAAATATGTTTTTTTTTTGGCTAATTCAATCTTATTTGCAATGACTGGACATCGAATCAATCAAGTTTGACATCATTCATCTATGCGAAATTCCCACTTTTAGGCTTTCACAGTTGCGCCAATTATTATTTATTTGTTACTACTGCAAAAATATTGAAATTTCTCAAAATTCTGAACGTAGTTCTATGGAAACTTTATCAAAATTAGTAACTGTCATAGGTGTTGGAGCTCAGGATATTTGAGTGGAACCTTAATAAATTTTGTGGGGGGGGGGGGGGGCAGAGCTCACACCCCCTCCCCAATAATTAATGAATATGCAATTCAACAAAACCCCATCCTCCAGCATAAGTGCTTGAGTCCCATAAATACAGGATGACTGAAAACTTTCAATTCCCCTAATGCCTTCTTCATGTCGCTGCTTTTGGTAACTGCTATTTTGCTTCCATTTGAACATTCAATATAAATGAAATTAGGATGCCTCCTATCTGATCAAATTGTTAATTATGAACTTTTCAATGTGTTGTAACAGTAAATGACAATTCTGATACACACACATGCTTGATAAAACTATCTATGTCAGCATATAGTTTTCTTTCCTGATATAGTATATATTTTTATCTTTTTACAGGATCAAAAACATGACGAGTTATGAAGTATGTGCCTTCTAGAAATGTGTTTGTAAATATAACTTATGATGTACAGAGAATCTCAAACCAATTCCAAGTTTATTTGTATTGACTAGAACCATTTTTTCCTTGAAAAGTATCCATTGTGAGATGTTGTTGGTCTTTTTTTTTTAAGAAAAAAAAAACTTGTTTTCAAAATAAATGAAACCAAAGAGAACAATTTTTTTTACTGAAATTGGTTTTTAAAAAAATTATTTTATGTAGTTTCATGAGATGAAAACTTTAATACAGTAAAAACTGTCTTTAATGGAACATGTATTAAATGGAAACCCCCCTGTCTTCAACGGAAAGAAATCTTGGTCCCATGATTTCAATGCCAAAATACCTGTTGCGAACGGAACTTTTCTAATGTGGAAATGGAAAAGAAAATTGCACACTTTCAAGAGAAAATTTCACGAAAACACCAATAGAATCACACGAAATGTTAAAGTGCTGTACCAAATTTCTTTATGCGATCTCTCTCTGCTTGCAAATGTGAGTTCTGTATCGTTCACCCCTATATTAGCAAAACCCATTTCTGTACTTGATGCTATGATTTTAATAAGCCATGTGTAGTGCGGCAGTTGCTTTTTGAAACTATTACAAAATTTTTACTGAAAAGAAGGCTTTTCTATGGGAGAAATCAGTGTACAAAGGTATAATTTCCAAACGGTATGAAAAACTTATAAAATTGCATGCAAGCTGCTTTTTGTGATCATAGTGCTGAGGGTTACATAAACATAGACTGCAATGTAGATGAACCTGATATATAGACACTCTCATAGATAAGTGTGTCAAAAAGAAAAGGATGAAATAGAGATAAATTTAATTTTTGAAAAAAAGATAATGTAGGGTGAAGTTTTATACAGATGCTGTCCAAAACCGTGGAAAAACTGCAGTAATTTTGCTTTACAGCATAATAACTCAGGCTTGATTTCTGAAACAAAACTGCTTACTGAAAGGCAGGCAGCAAAGGGTGCGAATTGCATACAGAAAACTCTATTATTGATCACTTGAAAAAATAAAAATTTATTTACTCATGGCATTGTTTTTAATTTTTTACTCACTATACCGCGATGCAAATAGTTAATGTATGTAATGTTAAAGTAAATACAGTATGTATGTATTTACAAATACAAGGCCACAACAGGCAAAATTCCCCATTGGGGGGGGGGGGGCGGGGTTTACTGCATTAAAATAGTTGTGTTGAATGTGTGTCTTTAAATATCATGTAATAAATTGCTTGATTCACAACTTTTGATTGATAAATATTTACATATAATTTGCAACATACTAATATTAATATATTTAAGGGGCCATTCAAGTAATTACGTCAGCAGATTTTTAGCCATTTTTGACCCCCCCCCCCAGCAAATTACCTTAGAAAATACCTTTATATGTTGTTATAATCAATTTCTATTAACTCCAATGTTATTTGAAGGCTAAGAACACAACATTTTTCTTTAAGAAATTCATTGCGACCCCACCCTCTAAACCACAAATGCCAAACTTGCAGCCCTCTGGGACATCTGATGTGGTCCGCCACCTCAAACCTAATTCTAGTGAAAATGAACTAAGCGGCACATTTACAGATCCCTTGTGACCAGTGTGCAATTCCAAAGTATTCAAGTGAGCCGTAATACATTTTCAGATCACTTTAAGCGGCCTGCTACACATTTCTAGAACACTTAAGTGGCCTGGACACATTTTCAGCTCACTTGAAGGATTAGCAGGACATTTAAAGATCGGTAAAGGGGTTCGCTAAATTGGAATGTTAGTTCAGGTGCCCACAAACTAGCGAAGGGTTCTCGTTTTTGGTACACCCAGTAAGATGCCATTAAGAATATTTCATATTTTTATAAAGGGTGGTTGAGGACGTAATAAGCATTATTCAACCCCCTCCACCTTGTCATCAAACTCGGAAGCTTATAAACAATCCCTATATTTCTAGCTACATTGTAGAAATTTAGCGCATCGTGATTGGTCGAAATGAATGATGAACCGTTATGTCACTCAGGATGAAAATTTTTGCTGGCGACGCTTAACAATAGATACATTTAATTGTGCTTGAATCCGCCATTCACCGTTGGAATCATGGTTTTAGTGCATGAATCGACCGCAGGTTGTGTTCAATTCGGTCTGAAGCCCCTCCAAATTTTTTTTCCCCATCTTTCCTGCCATTTACTAATTTACTAAAAAATGTTTCCATTTTTGCTTCCGATTTAATCAAATGCGGTTCACGTGCATCGAGAAGACAAAAATAACGGCTCGCGAAGCTGGGCCCAGCTATCATTTACTGATTCAATAAAAAATGCATTCATTTTTCGTTAATGAACTTTGAAATTCAGTTTCATCCAAAACTCCGCCTCTCGTGACGTCTTGCTAGCTTTTTTGCTCTCAGTAACCAATCACCGGCTTGTTAATGCTTCCTGTGTTACTAAGAAAGTAGGGATTGTAATTACACAACCCCCACCCAACGATGCTGACGTAATACTTGAACGACCCCTAAATATTATTCATGATAGTGATTTTAAATCTGGTAAATCATTAACTATGCAAAAACAACAAATGGAATAAAAATCTATTTTAAGTGCAGTATTTATCAATATGTGTGTTTTGAATGACTGAAAGCTTTGTTATACTGCACCTAGCATTATTTAAAATGACTGACCATTCAGAATTTTACCTAATTAAAAAACATAAGACCAAAATCATGTGTCTTAGGCCGGGATTACACTGTATTTGATATAAGTACTTTTATAAAACCTTTATAGTTAATCCTGGCCTTACATTGATTTGACAGACTGATAATTCACATAACTGAAACCCAATTCTATATAATTTTAATGGGGAGTAGAAAATTTTCTAAAAACAAATATTCTTTATCAGAGAGTTTTGTTACTATTAATAAATTATTAATAAAAGTTTTAATCAAGCATTTTCACTAAATAATCTTTAACAAAAATTTACAGAAAATATTTTTCTGAAACGAATACGTTCCTTCATTTGTCGAAGAAAAGTAAGGTGGAAACTAAAGTTTTTATTTTATACATAAGATGAAGCGAAACATTAGATGGTGATGAATACGCTCCTCGATAAATTCTGACGGCACTAAATTTCTGCCATTACAACTTTACATGCTCTCACATTATCAATTAATTTTCACAGCAGTGAAAAATTTCAGTTTCATACCAATTTAAATTTCTCAAAGGATTGTTTAAAGAGGCACGTGCACAGTATGGTGGTAGTGAAAAATTTACAATGTAAATGCTTATAAAAGTTTAAATGCTTATTTGAAGTTGCTCCTGAAAATGAACTTTGAAACCAAGCACAACCCCAGTGTATCATCACTATGGGCAATTCGCTAACAATTTACACTCCTTTCAGGGGTAAAAATGAACTGAACCAGTGTTGTCTTTTGGGATTGCTCTTAACCAATATGATTAATTAACAATCAAGTATATTTGACTGATGTATGTAGGAGAAGTCAAGTATATAACTTATATGTTTAGCATACTTTATGTTTGAATTCATACCATGTTAATATGTACATATGATATGACTTAACATTAAAATATTACTTAGAACAAAAATCACTCAAAAGACAGGAAAAATAAAAAAATTTTTAGAATCACTTTTATTCTCTGCGAAATGACAGATGAAAATATTTTTACACACAAGTATGAATACATGAAATACATGTTTACATATGTACAATTGTACTTGCGAAAACAAACAACTTATTTTTAATATTTCATTCAGCAGAACAACATTGAAACGTGTGTTCTGTTAATAACAGTTAACATTGATAGTGACACATCGAAAAGGCTACTTATTTTATTGCTCTCTATATGCAGGGGGGGGGGGACAAGTTTTTAATTGTGCTTCATATATTATTATCCAGAGAGTTTGCAATACTCTTCACAGAGAATCAAAAGATAAGTACTCTCGGGGGGGGGGGGTATGTCAGCAACGTACTAACTATGACATCAGATACATAATTTATTTCAAACTTTACTCACTGGATAGCTAATTGCACTGGTGAAGTAAAAGGCACACTGAAAAGATAAGTAGCAGAATCGTCATTACAAGCCGCTAGATATCTAAAAATAAATTTCTTTTCTTGAAACGCCATTTTCATATTGGCACATTATTGCATTATACAAAAAATTTCGCATGCAAAATTTTTTTTTTGTCATTACCAAGTGGAAGCAATGACTAGTAACAAACGATTCATTATTTACACTGTATAAAATCAATATCGCGAAAATATACAATTTTTTCTTCTTTTTGGTATAAAGCTGTGTTACCAAAGTTGTAAAATTTTGAACAACCATGGACATGTATATACAAATTACATCGAATGCTTAAAAAATATACAGAATTCACAGTGATGTATCGATTAACAGTTAGTCCAATCCAAAACGGCATTTTTTTCCCGAGAGAAATAGATATTTAACACCTATTAAAATAACTGAATGCTTCATAATTTTTTCTTATTTCGCTCAATCATTTACTATTTTTTTGAACTAATCCCAGGGTTTTTATTGACATGTGTCAGTGATAGGATTTCTCCAAGGGTCTCAAAAATGCAGTTAGTTTATTCAATTAGATCTGTGATCATGCAGGGGCTATATTCATTAATATTGTGTGTGTATAAAAAAGGGGGATATTTCATTAAGAAAAAGCATAAAATAAATCAGAAAAACCATTTATTGCTGGGTCTTAACATACATTGTAAGCATCATTTAGATTTGAAATTATTTTAAATTTGAAAACAGTCATGTTTAGAATTTAGGTAAAATTTCAATAACGTTACAATTCTCATCTGTATCTGGCCCATGGGCCACCAATTTGTGACCCGTAGACTACTTCTTCCTGAATCATTCAGAGAAAAAAATGAAGAGCTTGGCTCAAATATTTAAAGCATTAACACATTATAGAAACACTAAATGGAATTTTCACAGAAATGACATAAAAAAAAAAGTTTATAAGTACCGAAAAATTGAAAAGAAACTACAAAAACCATATCACTAATCAAAATTAACTTGCAAATATTAAGAGATATTAACACTGAGATCTATTAGAGATCATAGCTTCTTAAATCACAACAAATGACAATATTTGAAGCGGAGCTGCCTGCGATACAAGTAATATTGTGCTTTTGGTCTCATTGCATTTCACTTAAAATATATATATATATACTATATAACAATATCTATAACATGAATTTTATCTTAAAAAAATTTCTCTTTTTCGATTTTTACAATCAGACTAGCTTATTTTTATATATAAAAACAGTTCTCGTATGTGTTGAACGAATCGTCATTTTCCACTAATGAATGTAAGGTGATACTTTTAGCCCTGTAAAGTAAGTTCAAGTTCGTTTTTCCAGTAGCATCGTAACTTCCTGGCCAAGGAAGCTGTAAGTAGAAAAGAAGAGTGTTTAATAAGTATCAACAGTGGTACAATAGAAAAATGTGATGCTATCAATACAGGAGAAAAATTATTGCTGCAGTCAATTGTTGTAACAAATCAATTTAGAGGTAGGAGAGAGTGCAAAACATTTCCACAACAATTGTTTACCTTTTTGAAATAACAGCATAACATTATCATATGTAGAGACGGAAGGTAAGAGAATTGCTCGACCCTAACCAACCCTAGAAAGAAGATAGAATGTGCTCTTACAGGCAAGAAAAAAGTGAATACGTGCGTAGTGTTAAACATGCATCAAACATATCCTGAATTGATATTAACTTATCGAAGCCATACATGCATTGAGAAAATTTTAAGAAAAAACACAGAATATGTTAAAAAAACAAAACCAATTATTAGTGCGATAACAATACAGAAATTTTGTTTAGAAATTGCTAAAAATGTTTTCATTCACACATTCTTACTTACTCGTCTCTGGAGAGCTTCAATATTCCTTCGAAGATGGAAAGCAAAATCTGTACTAGGCCACTCCTGTTGGACTTGGAGTGGCAAGTCATTGGAGTGCAGCTTCCTTTCATCTGATTGGTGAGGGGGAAAAATACCATAAATATCACAATAATTACAAACCATTAAATTTCCCACAAACATAGTTTTAAAGTTTGCAAATATGATATTTCAGACTGAACTTACAATTCTTCGCTGTACATGTTTCATACAAGGCAAATTTAGATGATCGTTCATTGGAGTTATAGCAATGGAGAACGAGTTGTATCAACTCTTCCACAGTTGTTCTGTCTGAGACAAGTAAGCTCTTGTATAACGACTACAAAAAGAAAAAAAAAAAAGTCATCTTATTAACAGGGTAATTGTAAATAAACATGACAAAATACAGTGAAACCTGTCTAAGACGGACACTGTATGAGACGGAAACCTGATATAGTCAGTTAAATGATTGGTTCTTTCATTTGCACCTTCATAAAATGGAAATCTGTCTAAAACAGATTATTATTTCAGTCTATTGATGTTCTGTTTTATACAGGTTTCACTGTAGTATCAAATAGACAAAATTTGTATCAAATGAAGGGTGCTCTATAAATGCATGGGGGAGTAGCAAGAAAAACCTTCCAACTTACCCCTGCCATCAGACAACTACCCCCAAAAACTTTCACTAGACCTCCTCTCCTCATTTTCAGAGAAAACCTTGAAAGAGACAAGAAAAACATTTTATTCCAAGGTATTGCAATATATTACAAATTTAGCTATACAGGTGGCGCCATTATCTCAATTCAATAAGTAATTAATACATAAAACATCCACTGAACTATAATATACATGCTATGTTCAAAATTGAGCTTTCGTCTGGATAGCTTGAGAAACACAGACAATTGATAAACACCTAATATCATTAAATCATGTTGAAGGTTCCACCCCACCCCCTCCGAGAAAATCTTTGTGCTGCCATCTATGTTTCTTTTTAAGAATGAGTAATGCCATGCAATGTAATGTTGTATGGCACGTTAATTTGCACACATAAGGGTCCATTGCCGTAGTTTATCAGCGGATGGCTCGAGGGAACTCAAATGCACAGGGGGCCTACATGTTATTGAGATCTGATGCTATAATTTTTTGCAAGTACATACATGTTTTTTTTTTACTTTTATTACCAGACGCGCTCTGCTCTCCATCCGATACAGACATCAGAGCATTCCCGAGGGTCGGACATGCCTAGAAAATCCAGCCAACTTTATTTTTTCTCTGATTTAAATTGTAATCACCGTCAATGGACAGATGTATATAAAATCTTAATCAAGTACATACAGGAGCACTGGACAAATCCCAGTCACAATGGCGACTAAAAAAATTGGTATTTTGGCACCTAAAATTATTTTTCTGTAGTTAGTAAATTGCAGGCTGAGAGCAGTACAAAATGTTTGAAATTTATAGCAGCATATCTGCCTACATGAACGAGGGTCACCATGCCCTGAAAAGTCAAAAGCAGCATTATTTTCATTTTTTTAGGTAAAATTTTTTAGGTGCCTAAAAAAATTGTTCTGGCACCTAAGTTTTTTTTTAAAATTTGTCCCGCCCTGATATACTGTAATACAGTATGTAAATTGGAAGGCTGGTATATTTCCGAAGAGTCCCCATAATATTTCTTTTCCTGGGGTCCCACAATGTTATAGACCTGTGTTGTGCTCGGTTTGAAAGAAAGAAAAGTACTGTTTACATAAGAAATTAGTTTGCATTGTCCTGACTAACCAATGATAAATTTATGGCCACCGTTGGCTGTCTCTCTCTCACGACTACCGCCACCTGGGAGCCATTGCTGAAGTTGGGGGCTACTACAGGGCCGGAACTGGGGGGGGGGCGGCAACTGCCTCGGGCGGAAAAATTTAGGGGACGCAGTTTTTTAGGTGGCCGCTGTGGTGGTCGAGTGGTCATAGTGACGGACTCGCATCGCGCAAATGCGAGCCGATCTCCCCGTTAAAAAGTCTCGCCACAGAGAGCAACAGTCCTACAAACAGTACAAATATTCAGTCACTACACATCACTCACTTCACTTCTGAGATATAGATGGCAGCACTGAAAAACCATACACAACACTAGATACGCACTCAGACTGTTAGGTACACGCACTTACACTTCCGGCACAACTCACTAGGTAGTAAATTGCCTATGGCGATAGACCTGAGTTGTGCTCGGTTTGAAAAAAAAAGTTTTTTCAGGTGGAAACAAAGAACACAGTTAAAATAAAATTATCAAATTTTAAAATTGTGGGGGTGGCAAAATAATGATTGCGCTGGGCGTCAAAAATCATAGTTTCGACCCTGAGCAACTATGCCGCTTACTTTTGTGTATTACGCCACTACGCGTAAATTAGAAGGAAGGATTGATCCTGTCCGCAGTGGTGTATGGGGATAGCCAGCTTGCCCGGATCGCAAGTGGACTGGGTTCGATTCCCGAAGGAGACGAAACGAATTTCATCTATTGGATCGAGAAAAAAAAAAAAATCATCTCCCGCTAAATACCCTGACGTTCGCGGATTCCTCGACCTAAAACTGAAATACGGGACAAACGGAGATCTCTCTGAAATATGGGACGTCTGGCAACCATTATCGAACTGGTGCAACCGAATCGCTTTATCAAATCACACTCACTTGGATTCGCCCCTGGGATGGCACGCCTGCAACTCAGCTGGATGCGCTTCGTCTTCCAACACAATTATCGATCTGATAGGGATCCCTGAAATAGATACAAAACAAAATTTATTCACAACATTTTCGACACTAATAATTCCATTCACTGACCTACAATACGATGATGTAATGCAGAATACATGTAAATAATAGAGGAAAATGACGAGTTTCTTCCCGAGAAATATTCCCACACTCTGCTAACCTGATGAACAGTGATTTAGGATAATGAGGATTACATAATGAATACATAAAAATATATTCTTTTATACGGCGTGGATCAGCCAACCATCTGTCGCGATGCGTGGAGAATTTATTGGCGTTTTCGGCGTCCATCCGACCGTAGCCATCTTGGATTCTACTCATAGGCCCTAGAGGCCAATTTCTTCCACCGCTTTTTTTTTTTTGCGCTCCTGACAGATGGCTGATGGCCGATTTACCTGCCATAATGAAGCCCCTAATCAAATAAACTGCATACAGGTGCGGTTCGGACACGCACTCTATTCTTGGTGTCCAGAAGAAACCCAGTGACCTCACCCTTTCTTCATTACAATAAAATGTTTCGGGGGAAACAAGTTGATGGTAAATTCGCGGAAATTTATGAACTACGAGACGGAGGGCAATTAGTGTCAAACTGATGGTTTCTCAAGAACATATGGTGCTATAGCGTCTGAGGATGACATGGTTCAGGTACCGTCTGGACCACTTATGAAGCGGCAGGTTAATTTTTCCTGATAGCCAAGGCCTCAGTGAGGGGGGGGGGGCTTGAGAGGGCTCCGATCCTTTTAATTCCGTTTTCTCTGTTAAAATTTACTATAGTCGCCTGTGAAAAACCTGGTCCTAAATGCATGGGAAAGGTTTGTGTACGTGGTGGACTTTCATCAGGAAAGTTTATGTAAAATGTTACACTACACCCAGAGTAAATTACCATCCTAGAATGATAGATTGAAAAATTTTTCTAGAGCAATGCAAGCGTATCCCCCTCCTGGGGCGGGGGGGGGGGGATTAGGAAACACTGTTCCAGACCAGGTTTTTATCCCAACCAGCTAATTTGCTCCAGGTTCCCCCACACCCGCCCGAGTATGTCTCCGCATCTCTCACAAGATTTTTGTCAAATTACTTATTCAGACATTTTTCCTCTTGCTATGGGACCCATTCAAGGCCACCCCAAGAACATCATGGGGGGGGGGGGGAAAGCTGGGTCAAGTGAATTTTCTGAGGATCTACCAGGCAAATTTACATGCTTATTCTCGAAATTTTCAATCAGATCTAATTTTTTCTGAGGCCCGCTCTACACTTGTGGCACATGCGTTAAGACGGCACTGGACCAAATTTTCAATTGAGCCCTAAAATTTCACACAGATTTTCATTTCCTTAGAGATGGCGGACTATTGAACAAATTTATTGCTCCAAGCAAAATATGAGCCTAGTAGCCTATTTAAGAAAAATATACGGACACGTGACAGTGGAGACACACATCAATGGAGTTATTTACGAAGCTGTACAATTTTCTCCGTCCACTGAAATTGATGTTATCTACCGAGCCCCTATTGTTAAGGCCCAACAATCATTTTCGTTGGCTTTCACTGTAATATAATTCCATCGGGACGTTCTCCATCTCTGGAAGACAAGAGACACGCACGCGCTGCCTCGTCTCTTAATAGGGCCCTATTTCGATCTTTATTACTAGATGTGTCCACGGGCCGCCACTAATAAGATAAGTGCAGTTCCTTTTCGTTTTATTACGGGGAGGCCCTGAGAGTGGGGTTTTGCGACTCGGCCAGAGCCACGTTGAGTTATTGGGCCTGGCCTACATGAAAGGAAGAGGTTTGAGTGATATAAGGCCTCGACGAGATGAAATTATGTATTTCCGCTTCTTGTGGAGAACCGGACAGATAACGAATCTTGTCACTGGTATGTATTTCCTACTTTTTACGATTCTAGAGACATTCCAGCGGAGCAGAAAGTAACGAGTGCAGTAATGGAAAAATTGCAAAGCACATACGACACAATATACAAAGGGGACACACAAACCTTCCACGCGTTACTAGGGATAATACTGTACTAGGCGCATTTGTAAGGGTAAACAACCTCAGGCGCATTTCTGGGTGTGGAAAATTTCAAACGCATTTGTAGGAGGGAAAGGTCAGGAACATCTGTAAGGGTAAACAATTTCGGGCGCATTTATAGGTGGAAGCGGCACCGCAAGTGTTATTTACCTGTAAGAGCTTGGCTTGATTTCTGAATGAATACGTGGGGTCGCTCAGACCGGAGGAATAAACACCTTTTTTTTCTTTTTTACCAGGCAGGGACCTAGCTCTGTCCCGCTAGGGATATAAGCCCTGAATTGATCCGTGCTGGAGAGTGCTGAATGTGTCCGACCGGGGCGCCCTCGAGATACATTCGAAGACTCCCCGCTCCGGCACATCCAACCCTCTAACCTTCCCCTATCCCGTCCCGTGGCAGGCAAAGCGGCAAGGGGCACCCCTGTGGGCCCCCCACTCGTTCCGACTTGTAAGATATGATGAAATTCTGCCATCCGGCTCCCTACCAAGCGGTGAACCCCCGATGTTGCGCATGCGCACCACTCAGCGAAGTCCCACCTCCCCATTTATTCGTTCATCAAGTTATATTTTTTAGAATTATATACAAAAGACGATGCTGGCACCCATTGGGCTTATTAGCGAGTCTCGTGAGGTATTTTGCTGCAAGGAACAAACACTGTGTCAAGGGCGTAGCAAGGGGGGAGGAACTTGGGGGGGGGGTCCAAAATGTGAGAAAATGACCGAAAAAAGGGAAAAAGATGCCAAATCTATTGTTCTATCACTTTGGTCCCCCCCCACAACGAAATTTCTGGCTACGCCCCTGCTGTGAGTGCTCGTGCGCCTCTGGCTGCAACGCCACTGTTTCTATGGGTAAGCAACCTCAGACGCATTTCTAGAGATATGCACACAGTTTACGCATTTCTGGGCATCTGTGCATATGCATTTGTAGAGGTATTCTTGCCTCCGAGGGAGCAATTGAAGCTTGAGAGATAGGGAACCCCTGCTCTCGACAGTTCTCATACACGACCGACATGGCGAATGCCATTACACATACGGCTTGGCGTCGAGCAAGTCCACTCGGTCACGAAGTATCGAGTCAAAGCCAGGACCGATGTCGCATGCATCCGACAAACACATCACGCCATTATTTATTTCCTCCTGAATATTCTAATGCGTGTCCGTTGAGCTTGACGTTGCCTCTCGTGGAGCCCACCTCGAAGCACGAAAAACATCGGACTCTCCAACTTCACGCCACACTAAAAGTCAAACCAGCCATTTCGTTTCTTCTGTACATTTTTCTTTTCACTTCGCCGCTATACACGGAGTCGCTTATTAAACGGACGGACAAGTTCGTTCGCGTTTCACGTACACCTGCCTGTCGTTATACAAGGATAGACAAGACAGAAGGGGGAGGGGATACTGCATTATAAGGAAGCCAACCGTTCAGGTGTTCCGCCATGGAAAAAAGATCTCCACGTACATGTATAACAACTTGTCTCACGCGAGGCTCAGACATTCTCGGTTCGCATGTTTCGAAAAGAAAGACGATGAGAAAGTGGCCAGATTCAGCTGCAGAAGAACCATCGCCGCGTGTCATTGAATGCGTGTGTGAACCCTGCACAACCCCGGACAAAGGTTGACAAGCGCCTGGTGACATCAAACCCGCAACTAGATACAGTAAAACCCCTCTTAACGATCACCCTCTCTTTTGTGGCCAAATAATAATTTCCCATTAGGGGCCGTTCAAGTATTACGTAAGCCAATTTTTAGCCGTTTTTGACAACCCCCCCCCCCACCCTTATTCGTCATCAGCTCTGCCCCTCTGAATCCTAACTCATATTTTCATAAGAGGTGGTTGATGACGTAAGCATTATCCAAACCCCCCCCCGTCATCAAAAGTCAGCAAATCGGAAACCCCCTTCCCCCCCCCCCCATCGATGATAACGTAATACTTATACGGCCCCTTATGTAACGAAAGTATGCATTTCAAACTTCGATTAACGATCACCCCTCTTTTACGGAAGAGTTTTTTTTGTCCCGTTGGTGTCCGTAAAAAAAAAAAAGGTTTTACTGTACTTTGTCAGACGGGCAAGCACGCATTTTATCGTCCCCCGTGTAAGGTAGAAGGAGCAGTTAAAGGACGCATTTCGCCCCCGCCCCAGACCAGTGCCCGGGGCTCCAGATCCGTTCCCCTCATCACCTCTGGTTGGATCACCGTAAAAAATCTCGCCATTCAATCAGGACTTCCCCCCCCCCCCGAAAAAAACACCTTGAAGTTTTTATTCCCAAAAGAAAATGCTGAGCTTTAAGCTCACCAAAGTCAACGATTACCCGGAACTTTTAATTACCAACATAGTACCAAACCGATCTCGCATAGGGCTGCACGTCTAGCAACACCAGACAGTCCCTAGTCCAGATCCAAAATAGAACTCAACAAGTTGCAGACCATTCTACCTCAGAGAATGTGAAGACACGGCCAGTTCTAAACAAAAATGTGACTCTTTTGGAGAAGAAAATCTCCGCTAGGTCTCTGTAATCAAGATCATTGACCAGGGCGATCGTGTCACTTATGCCAGTAATGCCCCCAACCCATGGTGCTTATAATGCAGCAGGGGGCCCCGGGCTAGGATCTTTGTCGGGCTCCACTTTAGTGAATTAATAGCGTAAAAAGACAAAAGATGGCAAGAATCGTCCCAGGCTCTCGGGCCAAAGCCCTGTCAACCCTCTTGTGAAGGGCCCATGCCTCAACCTTTTAAGCTTCAAATACCTCTAAAAATGCGATTAAATCGTGTGTGACCCTCTTGAAATACGTAGAAAATTTTCTCACTCCTAGAAATTCTACAGCGTGCGTAACGCATTGAAATTCAGGAAGCTTGCTTAAAAAAGCTTACGTACTCCTGAATGGCTTGTCACTTATCCCCCAAAGGGTACGCGTACAGCAAATTGCGAACCACCGAATTCGAATTGAGACTGGAGAACATCGATGGATCCAACAACCAGGGTCAAATATATTTGATTAGCCAACGTGACAGTAAATTCCACCAAGTTAGGCCCCAAATTATACGGGGAAGGGAAAATACACGAGAGGAAACTGCTCCGGAAATCAGGTCTATGTTCTGAGCCTTCGCTCGTTGACCATTTGGGATCATAAACAGTCCGAAAATTACATGCACGCATTATCAATTTAAAACGACTTATTTAGTTTTCAGTTACTTCCAAGCACCCACATTCTTTAGCGGGTACCCTTGTGGCCAAGGTTCTAGCGGGCCTCCTATATGAATTTTCTATCGTAAAAATTAAAGAAAAAAATCTGGGGTCTCAATCTCGAGCCCTATAAAGCCTGGGGGGGGGGGGCATGATGACACTTAGGTGCATGGTCCCCACAAGGGGTGGGCTGGCAAGGCTCCAGTCCTAGGGCCCGGGACGGTTATCATCATTTTTTTTTTCACGCTATAAATCCATCATAAAGGGGCCCCCGTAAAAGTTTGGTCAGGGAGCCCCGCAAAAGATCTCAGCCTACGGACCCTACTCCAGGATGTGGGGCCCATGCTTAGGTGATGCAACACTCAACTCAATACACATTTAAGGCCATTTGATCACTCAGGCCTACCCGTAAGCTTATCTAAACTGAATAATGTTTCATAACAAATTCCCGATCGTATTCACCGACATCGAAAAATGGGTGCGTCGATTCCTTTCATGAATGAAACCGACGACATCCGCTTCCAAACAAAATGGCGGATATTAAAATGAACGTGTTGGGTAAAAAAACATGAATGGAGCCGGAAGCGTTAGTGACGGGAAAGAGGAAGTCGCGGTTATTCGGCCGTATCCGCGTTCAGATAAGAGCGCGGATTTCCATTCATCAAAATGTTTCAATGCAATTGTATTTAATATAAAAAGTCTTATCTTTTCCCAGTATACTACTATAATGATGATCGCATTAGAAATAATGAAAGCACGAAATGATGATTTTCACTGCCACAAAATACTATTTACCGGATGCGGTGAGGATGCCTCGAGTTATAAATATAATAAAATAACATTATCATTATATTATATTACTAATATATATTATTATTACTCTATTATTATTACTATAGTGTAACTCTTGCCTCACGCCGACATACCTGTATGAATACAGAATAGTGTCACTTTGAAGGCTACCAAAAAGCTTCCTTTAGCAGAATGGCATTCCTTAGACCAGTGTATCTAAACCTTTTTCGATTACGGCCCTCTTTAGATCATATTTTCTACTCGTGGATCGTGTCTTACCCAGGGTCCCGCTATTCTCATCCAAGAACGAGATCCTTTCTTCTTATTGAATTGCGTTTAATCGAAGTTAAATTAGTAATGAGCAAAAAAAAAAAAAAATTATGAATAAGATCGGTCTCTGGACCCTGGGATGTATGTACGGATCCAGGAGGTGGGTGACCATCCCTCCAAAAAGAATTATATGGGAAAAATGGATGATCCACACATACACAACAAACCCTCGACCCTCCCAAACATAACTCGGGGCCGCGCCTACCCTGGGTTAGAGTTCAGTGAGCTTCCTACTTGTGAGGTTTTATATGCATTGCCGTCTGAATATCATGGGTCCACGCTATTCTCATGTGACGTTCTGGGGCCCATATTTAGCTTGAACCTGAACTACAAGACAGATACCCCACGTTAATATTCCTTACGGAACCTCTAACGTAAAGAGTATCTGTTGGAAAAGTAGCAACACCCTCCCTAGCCCATCAATCTATATCCACCCCACCTGATCAAACATGAGAACACTTTTTCAAAATACAAACTTAGCTGGAAGCAACAGCTTACATGCTTACATTTGGAGATCATAGTGCCAGATCTAATCGTATAGGCCCCTTGTTGGTATGAGGCCCCGGAACATGCCCGAACGGACTCAAGGGTTAAGATGGCCCCTGGTTCTATGGACAGCTCTGCTTGATTCTGAATAATAGCCCCATTTTTTATGGACACGACTTACAGACGCGTACTTTTCGAGTAACGTTCAGTCTGGAAAGACAACACCGTTTTCGTGTTGTTCATGAACAAGAAATCCGTTGTATGGTCAGATCCAAAGTGATCATAACAAAGTTACGCGTTGAATATATTCAGCGACTATCCTTCCAGAGATATCATCTGATTCCCTTAATCACGGTGACACACATCCCCAAATTTGGAGCCGATCTCTTAGGACTGGATCCAGAGAAAGATAGAGATCGGTTCTACACGCCTCAATGATCAAGATTTTTGAACACCGTAACATATACGTTGTATGACGTAATTAATGTGTTTGAGAAACCGAGCACAAACAACCAGCAGAAAAAAAAAAAATTATAGATCAGGCATCTTCAACTCATTTCCTGCGAGCACTATGGTGCTCACTGAAGAATCAAAGTGTGCTCGATCCCTTACTTCAGCTGTAGTCTATAGCTGTTATCCCCCCCCCCCCCCCTGTAACGAATGGATATTTTTCTGACCTTTCTTCCTCATCCAGACCTCCATTGTGAGGTAAAAGAGCTTTGGATCCCTGTGTTTCATCTTGAACTTGGACAGGAGCATTCGGATCACGTCGGCGCTCGTCGTGTCCTGGGTGATGCACAACGTCTTGTACTCCATGTCCGCGCACAGAACCTTCGAGAAGACACGGATCGTCGTCTGAAATGATTGAAAAAAATAAAAGAAGACAATTAATCACTTTTAATCACAATGTGAAGACACATGCTCCAAAATGTAAATAAATACATCGAAAAAAAAAGGTTGCTTAGACCAGTGTTTTCTATTGATTTCTGTTGACACGGATAACTTGAACAAACACCGGGTACCCGAGGACCTCTGGGCCATGCCGTTGTTGTCGTTTAATCTCTACTCAGATTTTCCACTTTGGAAACATATCCCATGCGGGCTCCCTTTTCAACTTGTGTTGGTCTACAGGCCACATTTTGAAGGCCACTGACTAAGCGCTTTCAAGAGGGAGTCCGCGGGATGTGTTGCAATAAAAACAGAAATCAAAATTAGCTATTAGTGAGCTTAAAAGTGAGTAAATTTTATAAGTGAGCAGCTTTAGCATTGTCAACGGGGTCCTCCGGAGAAACATTTTCCTTGTAGTGACAAAAGTCTAAATCGGACCGAATAATTCGCCTTCCGGGGATATCGTGCTCCACAAGACTCCAGACTAAGTATCATCCGAATGTTCAGCACCCGAGCTTTTTCAATTCACCTGAGACACAGAAGTCTTAATTCGCATTCAGCTCTAATCCATAGAGCGGACCGTGACTGTGGTGTGTCAGTCACAGCTAACTTATAAAATGACGGGCTTCCACAACACTTACTAGATACTACGTCTAAGCTATCTAGGAGGTATTGGCTTACATTCCACGTGGAGCAGAGCACAGGCATGTCTGGTTGCTTCAGTCACGGCAAGCGAAATCAAGTCGAAGTCGCATGGTAACAGAGCCCAGCTCATGTCTTGTTGCTGCATTCCATGGTCAGAAACCCCCCCCCCTCCCCAGCGTCAATGACGGAACCGCCATTTGCATATATATGAGTTGGCATCAACATCATGCCCCTTCAGCTTTTCATTATCGTGCCCGCCTCCCACTCTTTCGTGTCTATATCCAAATATGCTATAGTCACGGCAAGCGACATAGTCGTAGACTGGTGAATTTTGCTGGTACAGCCAAGACCATGTCGGTATGAAAGAAAAGAAAGGCTACGACGTCAAAAGTCGTAGTCTCATAGAAATAGAATCTGGGTTACGTCGGGTTGCTACAGTCACAGCAAGCGACATCTAGTCTCATCAAGGATAGATCACCAAAAAGCAATTCCTAACAGGTCCAATAGCGCTTATGAGAATACATTGCCACCCAACTCCGAATTATCAGCCTTGAACGTCCTTTCCGATGGCTATAGAATGATCATCATGGACACAAATCCCACAAAAAATAGCCTCAATTCATTACCGAAATCACCTCCAAAAAAATCAAGGATAATGAATCGGGAACAAAACCATCACAAAGGACATTCAAGATCATACCAAATACCAAGACCCGAACAAATACCAGAAATGACCGCAACCAACCATACAGGACCTTCGGGGAGGTCACTATACATACATTATGGAACCGATTCTGTCATTGTGCATAAGGAATGTGGTTTTGGAAAAGAAAAACCATGGAGTCAACACATCAAGTTTGGCACGGTGCCATCAAGGAAAAGACGAAGAATGTCGTAATAACCGTGACGAGATGCAGACGCGTGGCAGAGGACAAGGTCGACAAGATGTCTCTTTCTTTCTCTTATTATTAAGACATTATTACTTCGTTCTAGGGCAATATCTGGACACACAAACACACCATGCGCCTGTGTTGGGTTGAATAGCCGGATACGGAAGCTATACGGCACCGCAAGTCTTCGTATAGCATAGATGTCAATAGGAAGCGACATCCTTTGCGTAATACTTTTTTTCTCTGATATAATGAATTGAAAGTTATTTTTAAGGAACTTTCTAGTCTGGATTTAATGGACCAATCAAAATCCCAGATGTTCCGGTAATAGATAGCCAAACAGGAAGAGTTTGAACTTGGATACATGATCCCACGCAGGGTCGTCGTAAGAGCATCTTGGGCCTCGGGGAAAGTGATTTTTCTGAGGCCCCACCCGTCCAGACATGTTTACTTTCGAGAATTTTAACCAGATCTTATTTTCAAGAGCTTCCCTCCTGCACTTGAGGCCCCCGGGCCGTGCCCGAGTGGACCGAGCGTTAAGACGGCACTGCTTGACGGAATTGTGGACCCTTGGGAGAGGTGATGTTCTAGCTCAGCGGTTTCCTGACACGCGGAGCTCTTTTCAGTGTATAATTTTTATGGTGGAACCCTGTATAGCTAGAGGAGCCCTTTTTAGTATATTATTTATATGGCGGTACCCTTTAGGCCTCTTTTTTTGTTTGCTTATCAAATTTATTGATTTATTTTATTTTCCTCGAGTGACCGCGGAGCCCCTGGTAAGTGCACACGGAGCCTGGGAAGTGCACCGGTTGAGAACCGCTGTTCTAGCTTGTAGTTCCTATCATTTGACACACTTACTCTCGGTTATTTTTCTGTTAAAATTGATTATCACGAGACTGCCCTGGTGGGGCCCCATACGTAAAGACAGCCCCGGCACCGCAGTGGTTCCTCACATGGGCAAAGCTGGGCATGTGCCGTGGCCATACGCTTTCGGGTCGAAAAAATTGGCATTTTCTTTCGATATTTCAATTTTTTATATAAAAAAAACCATTTTTAACTTTTGATCGTCTCAGCCGTATGGCTCCCCTCAATGCTCCTCTCTCCCTGCTTACGCCTCTGAATCAAAGAAAGTCATGTTTGGCCAGGGCCCCCCGAACTTATGAGGAACAAGCCATGCCATTTCCCCTGCTTCGCCATTTTTTTCTCCACCTACACACCAATAAAACATCACCTCAAAGGAAAACAAACCACACGTACCGCGTAAAAAAAAAGATCCATTCCCCCAACAGGGCCGTAAACTTCCCAAAGCAACAGCAAAATCTAAACAGCACCAGTCATTCCCCGGCGTAAAATAACAAGATGGGAGCCCCCCCAAAAAACAGCGGCAGCCGCCTCTTGTCCAAACAAACAATAGTCCAAGCCGCCATCGCACTGTAAAAACAACACAGAAAACATACGAGGGGGGGAAACCAACTCCCTCCAATATGGAGCAATAAAAAAAACGTATTCAACATGGTTTATAATACCACGAGGCCATGGCTCAAAGATAGAAATCACAGAAAGGCCACAACGCATTTCCAGCTGTTGATGCCAATCTGGGGGCCCTGCATACAAAAAAAAAATATCCCATACCCATCTCTGTAGGATGGCACGCGCGTCACACTCTCCAAAGACAAGAAAGGAAGCTAGTCTGGGCCTAGCCATGTGCATGGCACAGTTGGATATTTGTGTGTGTATGTGTATATATACACATTAAGCACCGGATGTGCCTGCGGGCCATGTGGCTTCATCGGATGGGGGCCAAGAGACGAACACAAGCTACGGGAGACCTACAGAGACAGAAAAAAAGATTCTCATGTTGTTGTGCAATGAGATTTTGTATAATGATTTCCTTCTCGTGTGTGTGTTTTATCATTATTGCGATTCCGCGATCCCTTCCTCCCTCAAAAGAATCTCTGCGCGTGATCAGAGAGATGCCTCTTGGCACGCGGGGACGTCTTGAAAGCATTTTGGACCCCCGAACAAAGATATGAGGGACCCTCACCTCACCTGAACTACTAACCATCTCAAATTGGAATTTTGGACGATGTTCGCGCATACGTTCCGACCAATTTAGAAATTATTTCTTTCAATAAGAACGAAATTATTTTTCATTAGTTCTGAAAGTAAATTTAAAATTACTTATATTTCACCAATTATTTAACAAATTTTTTTCATCTAGGTTATTTTTAAACATTTCTATTAATTCTGTAATTATAAGCTTTTTCGTCGGCGGGCAACACGTTGAAGACCCCCCCCCCTGCCTTACCTGATCAGCACAAATAGGGAAGCCTTTACAAATTCGTGGTGTATGGGGGCCCCAGGGCCGTAAGTAGAAACGAAAATTTACTGGCACTCGGAGCTAGCACCAATTTTTGGGGCTCCCTTCCCGTAGGACGGGAAGACGGATTTCCGTTTGACGGAAAAAGAGTGAACTCAGTGCCCTTTCAGCGCCCGAGAGCACCGTCCTCCCTTAGTTACGGCACTGCAAGGTCCCAAAAAAGTGTTTGGGACAACCCCCCCCCCCCCGTAAAAACCCATCCTTCGACGGTAAAACACCGAATCAAATTAGAGATAAATGGAAAATAAATTTACCATAAAATTAGTTTTTATTGGGGGGGGGGGGGGAAGAACTACAAAACGTTAAGGCATTGGTGCAGGGTCAGGCAAGAATCAAGGTCTTAGGAGCCCCACTCAAAGATTTGGAAGCCATCCATCTCTCCAGTCACCTGATAACTGAGGGGTTATCGGCTTCCGACTCAACAGGTTTAATTTCATCTAGGTGGGACAAGGATGTTTTAATGTTTAGTGGAGATTACAAGGAGATTGGGTGGGGTCGATAGGGTTCCAGTCCGAGGGTCAGGGACGGCAATTGTTAATTGCAATTTTTTTGTACACTACAAATTCACCATAGATCCCACAACTTAGGGGCTGCTGCAGAATGTGGGGCTCATGGTCTTAGTTCAGCCGTTTCGAATCGAGACTCAACGAAGTGTTTTTTTTAAAAGGTGGTCCACTAGAACAGCGTTTCTTAACATTTTTTTTGCTCGTGGCTCCCCTGTCTTACCCAGAGTCTTAGACCCTCATCTAGGAGCAATATCCTTTATACTTACTGAATTGATTTTTTCAGTGAATTTATACTGAATGAAAATTTTGCAAATAAGATTGCCCTCCACACCACTGGCATAGAATTTGTTGAGCTGCCCGCTAATCCGAGTTCTATTCAGGACCGCCTCAACATCATGGGCCCCCTAGGCAAAATGATGCTACAGTAGTCCCATACTTAGCCGGAAATAAACAGCCTACATATTTACTACTTATTTTCAAAATTTATTGCACTATACAAAATATCATAAGGTGGGGTCACTTATGAACACGAGACCCACGGACATGACCCCTCACAAGAGTGGGACTGACAGAGCTGCAGCCCGGGGAATGATATGGTTTTTATCATTTTTTGTTTTCCACACTATAAATTTAATATAGAGGAGGGGTCTGCGAAAAATCTAGCCGGGGGACTACAAAGAACCCCATCCTAGGGAACCTGCTGCAAAATGAGGTGAGGCCCGGGTGGGCGCATGACCTAAGACGGCCCTGGTTTTGTGGGTGGTTTCGTTGGATTCTGTAAGTGTATAGTCACTAATATATAAAAGTATTATTTCTTCACACTTAATTTTTCTTCTCGGCTCTCTGCAGCCCTCCAAACCACCGGTCATGGCCTCTTTTTAAATTTTCTTCCGTGGCCCCCTTGAAGTATCCCATTACCACTATGGCCCCCGGTTGAGAACCACTGCACTAGAACACACAGTGGCTCTCAAACTCTGGAAACCCGCGGCCCGGTAGATCTCTTTTGTGTAAGTGAAAGGCATCGTCACACACACAACTAACGAGAAATGCATTGGAAAAATGAAACTGCAAATCACTGACGGCCCACAGTGACTAGTGTCAGAGCCCTGTACTGGGTAGCGGCCCGGCGGTTGAGAAACACTGCGTAGAAGTTTTTCCAGGGGGGGTATCTTTAAAATAATTGAGTGTAATTTAGAAATCAAATCATGGGGCGGGGCTCACTCAGTATTTGACGGAAGGGCTCCGCGAGTGAGTGCTCATTATACTTCGATACGGCAATTTATTTTTTCGAGTACAGTAATTCCGACTTGAATTCCACGGGGGGAAACAAAAATGGCCACGATTATACGAGGAATCGTGGCGGCGGCCACAGGCAATCCAACATCATCAAGCCTGCCCCAAACCACCATTAATATTCAAAGCCGAGAGAAATATTGCCCAGTCCTTTTGTTTCCAGCGCCGTCATTATTCCTGGCAAACGGTTTGCTTCTCGAGGTCCAAGTCGCATATAAATAAACGCGCATCTTGCAAGATGATGCCAAAGGCAAGAATTGTCGGCCAAACTGCATTCTCCACACATGGTTGACCACGGCCAGTGGTGCGTGTCTCAAGAGGGCAAGGTCGCACACATCTCTGTTGCACTCGGCAGGGCCTCCACCCCTTTCTCAACTGCATGTAAACACCATTACACCATCAATGCCAAGAAATATAATTTGCGAGAAATATTTATGGAGCCCTTTGTTATCTCGGGCCTATCCGCAAGGTTTTTCCCGATTCGGAAAGATGCCCACATCGGCCTGACACTGATATGGTCTATAATCAGGGGCCGTTTTATCGAGATCGGGGGGCCCTCATTTTTTTTGTGGGGGGGGGGGGGGTGTTTCGGGTTGATATATGTAATACAAAAAAAGTCATATAATTGTGTACAATATTTTATTCAATTATTTCCTTGGGTTTCTGATCAACTGGAATTGCTGTCCTTTCTTGCCTTTTTCCGAATTTCGCGGTCCCTTCCTTGTACTTTATGGAAATTATTTTTGTACTTCCTTGCTGTTTTTCGAATTTCGGTCCTCCCTTTCCTGAATTTCGTCCTCCCTCGCCCCTTTTCGTATTTTTATCCCTCTTGGCACTTTTTACGAATTTCGGTCTTTTCCGTTTTTTTTTTAGATTTGTCTCTCCTTGCCCTTTCTGAGAATTTGTCCTTGTCGTTTCCCGAATTTTCATTCCTTCTCGTACCTTTAGCTATTCTAAATTTATGGCCTTAATTTCGCTCAGGGCCGTAACCAAAATGGGGGGGGGGGCAATCGGGGCAGTGCTCCGGGACTCGAATGGGGTTCCCCCCCCCGCAAAAGTTTGCATTTGTTTTGCCTAATGATAAGCCTTTCGGGGGGGGGGGGCAAAAGGAAAAGTGTGCCCCGAGAAGGCACACTACTGCTCTGCTTTCCCCCTTTAACAAATCAGTCCTCCTTCGTGCTTTACCAATTCGATATCTCTGTCCTCCCTCTTTGTGTTTCACAGAATTTCTGTGCTTTTTTGCCTTCTAAATTTTTTCTCCTTCTCATCCGTTTTTTGAATTTTGGTTCCTCCTGCTTCTCCGAAATTTTCTGTCTCTCCCCCCCCCCTAATTTTTTTCCCCTCCTCGTCCTTTTGTGAAATTTGTGTTTCCTTGCCCCTTTCAAATTTCGGTCCTTTTTTGTGCTTTCACGAATTTCTGTCCCTTTTCAAATTTCGGTTCTTTGTGCTTTTACGGATTTCTGTCCCTCTTCGCCCTTTTCTAAATTTAGGTCCCTCCTTGCCATTCCAAACTGAAAGCACGTCCCATCAGGAATTCTCAAACTCCTTCCACCCGAGTCACCACCTTTCCTTGATCAACGCTTATCCGCTACTCCCCAGAGCAGTTCAACAAAGGATCTCTTCGAAAAACCTGACAAAGATGGGCGGCGCAGCACAGTTTGAGAACCCCCCGCCATAATTCAACTGGTATTGTTTTCCAATGGCTCTTTCCACTGCGGAATCAGACATGCCGCCACTCGTCGAGACGTCAATTTCAGTTTGTGAAGAGAGAGAAAAAAACTTCAGTTACCGCGGATGATCCGACAGTTCGTTGCATTTTCAATTGCTTCATGGTTCTTTGACTCTCCTTGATACACTGAAGAGAAATATAATTCTTTTTATGTGTGTGGTGTCAGCGAATATCCGTCCTTATTATATTATGAGCACCACCCTCAACGGAAACCAACAACAAGGAACCCATCCATGCGAATCTTTATTAAGTGCTGAGCTGTTGTTGTCATCTATCCATGCTCTTTCCGGATCCGGGTCCTTGCTTTTCCTGCGCGTAGTCACTCATTTCGCAACCAGCACAAAAAAAGGGAGCCCCCCACAATGCTCTGATCTTGTGCGCGATGTAGATGAGATGGCCGCGTCCCCTCACAAGGGTGGAGCTGACAGGGTTACAGCTTGGGGGGGGGGGCGAAGACGATCCTTATATATTTTTGTTTTTTCACGATGCAGATAGATGGGGGGGGGGGGCGTGAAAAATATCTGGCTGAGGGCTTGTCAAAGATTTCAGTCTGGGGATCATGGGGGATGACAAGCAAAGCACGCCAGATGAGACCGTGGGATCTACCCGTCGCTGGTACAATAGAGTTCTATGTTGAGCTGGCCGAGTTATTGCATGGTTTTTTTGAGGATTGATAATTGACTTGACGAGCAACTAGAATCGGGGCCCGCAAGAGCACTTTGCCGAGGAGGGCCCAGAAGTCTCTTACTGCACGATGTGCCCTCTAATGATTTCGAATAGCAATTGACGGCAAGAGGCAGAGAGACTTGTAGGAAAGTCCCAGCGCATTGCCCAGCTTGAGGACCCATGATGGTAAACCCTTTTTCCTGGAAATTGCAAGGTATGGGTGCTCTTAGACACAGAGGGCACTCTTGGTGTCAAATTCTGACATACTACTATTCCGAAAGAAACAAAAGTTCCCTGTGCTGTTCCTTCCCATTGGCCCCAACATATTGTAGCAAGACCTCTAGGGTAGGGTCTTTCTAATAATGTTTTCTTTTACTTTAAATGCGTTCAACCACATTTTAGGAGCCAATAATGATTTTCTAGTCGCCACGTTGACCTGGCGCCTGGGAATCGTCCGGCCCATCAAGACAGAAATGGTGTTCGCGATTCGAGAAATCTGGGCCCAGAGATATTCTTAAACTAAAACCAGAATTTTTTTAAAATGAGATAGCTTGATGGGAGATAAATCGATATATATGGAGGGAATATCGGTCAAAGTCCCAAGAGCACCTCCAGTTGTTCAATGAGCACCTAAGTGCTCACGAGCGACTGGTTGAAGATACGTTACGAACCGTTCGAACAAAACTACCAAAATCGACGGCAGAGTCACCCTTGACTAGAATTCCTCGCCAAATAAACCAAAAGAAGTCCAAAAAAGTAAAAAAAAAAAAAACTGGCCATCCTACACGTCACGGAAGTGGCCATGGACTGTTCTGCTCCGTGGACCACACAGACATGCACACCTGGGTGATGTGGTAATGATGTCCGAAGCCAGCCTCAGAGCTACGAAAAGGGACCGACCTCGACACTGAAACAAGCACGAACAAAAAAACAAAAAACTAGCCGCTGCCCACTCGAAACGCTCGTTCTCACGAAACAGCAGGTACTTAATTCGTTTGACCCTGGATCCATGCATCATGGACACACACAAACACAGACCAGCGACAAGATCTCCAGAAAGAAACGAGACTTGACGCCTCTGCACCAAAATCGACGACGTTCACAAAATCAAGATTACAAATGTCGCATTCCGTTGAATATTGCGTAGGTTGCCATTTTCCCGACGCGTAATTTCTCAAAGCAACGCAGCTATCGTGTAATAAACTTTCAGAGGAGCCCACTGCATAGAACTGATGAAACTGATTTTGGGACGAGATCTGGTCCGGTTCCCCGACCAATCACGTCGAGATAGATTGTGACCGCACAGAAACATCAGCGGATCTAATTCGGGGTAGAGAGTGGCCTGATTACATCTCTAGAAGCCCACCTATATCATATTTCCCACGAAGAAGCGGGGTCAGCGTAAAAATTAACCCTTTGCCGACACTATGTGTTTGAAATCAGACCATGGAAACATACGATTTGGTGAATTTTCGATATTGCCAAGAATAGCCAAAATTTAAAAATGACAATAAAACGTCAAAATGACCTAAATAACGGGCTTCAAACAATATTTGAGCATGGGGAAGAATGAACTCATCGCTTGAAATCGCTGGTGAAATCTTGAACCACGGGTGCTCACTGTCCGACCCCTATTTTGTATATCCCATTTATATCGACATCCCAAATAAACACCATTTCAAGGCAATTAGCATAATACCGATTTAAATTTAGGAATCGCTCGATGAGTGCTCTTTTCTATTGACAGATGGTGCTTGTGAACCCATAAAGAAAGTTTTTAGTTTGAATAAAGCTGTAATATCTAAGAGTGCCGCGAAGAAAATAAGGTGCTCTTGAGAAAATAAGAGATTATATAATTTCAAATATCTCGCCGAACTGAATTTAGTGGATAGTAGAAACTTGGGAAAAAAAACCCCTTACGTAAAGTAAAATTGGGGTTACAGAAACACCATTGGAGGGTGGGCACGCATGTTGCCCCCCCATTGTAGGTGGCAAACGTTTTTTTTCTTCTTTTTCTGTTATAAAATCTGTTATAAAAATCTGTTTTCTGTTATAAAAAATGTTACTATGGTTAAAATATGAAAATCTGGGTATAAATGCTTTAAAGAATTGGCAAAAATCATAGAGCCCCCCCCCCCCCCCCCCGATTATTGTCGAACCGGGATCAGCATCTGGTAAGAGCGGCCCCTGGGAAAAATGATTGTTGAAATCACATATACATTTTAGCCGCCAAAATTTTTACCCGAAGAGAAAGGTCCAAAATAATGCGGCTTTTGACTTTTTCAGGCCATAGTGACCCTTTTTGAATGTTGGCAGAGATATGCTGCTGTAAATATAAAACATTTTGTGCTTCTCTCAGCCTGCAATTTAGTAACCACACAAAAGAAAATTTTAGGCGCCAATACCAATTTTTAGTCGCCGTGTCGACCTGGCGCCTGAGATTTGTCCAAACCTGATATACAGCTGTATTGAAAGTAATAATTGGATCTCTTAACTGTGTACCTCATGGCTCCTCTGGCCTGTGTGTGGGCCGTCTTAAGTGCATCATGGGCCCTCGGGAAAAGAAATTTTTCTGAACCCCCCCCCCCCTTCTACCTGTTCAGCAATGCCGACTTACAAATTCATACGCTTAATCTGGAAAATCTTAAACATCGTTAGGCCCCGGGGCCAAGCCCATGAGACGGCACTGCCTCTTGCTAACCTCGCGGCCAACAATTTTAGCCAGGATGAAATAATTTATAATTGGTGTAACGTAGTTGTTCTGAAAACGTGGTCCGCGGACCCGAAAAGGAAGGGGTGCTTAGAGGATCCGAGGACGGAATGTGTTCCAAAAGGCATAATTTCTCTTATTTGTGCAATGGGATGGTCAGTCCTACAAGGGTGGGGTTTTAAGTTTGATGGGGGGGGGGGGGGGTCCGTGGGTAAGCGCTAATTGAAAACAAAATCTCCTACACCAGCCGCTCCGTGGAAGCCTTTCTTCCACGCTTCCTGTTTGCTTTGAAAACAACACCATGACCATCATGTTTGCTGGTCCCGACTTCCTCCTAAATGACCAACGGGCAGTTTTGAGCCTCACCCACGACGAAAACGCACGTCGCTATTTTAAAAACTGATAAGGCCCTGAAAAAAAAGGCGTTAAAAACAAAGTGGATGATGTCTAAGCCTTATCAGCGCCCTTCCTCACAACTGGGAAGAGGCAAGACAATAAATGAGAAACAGATGATAAGGCACTGACACTCTAATGGAGCCTGTTTTACGGAAAACACTTGTGATTTCACTCATGTCTACATCAATCCTAGCCCCCGAAACCAGCAACTTATCTGGCCTGTATGCCACATTCGAGGCACTTAGGCTGACAATGACGTGTCCAAAGTCCTACATAAGAGTTACAGCATTGTGAAGATGCAGACCCAATCGACCATGTCGTAAACATACCAAAGAAAGGCCTTCGAAGAAAGATTTCTTAATCAACATACGAATTTCCCCCGAGGCAATAAATGAATAAAATAGGCCGTTCCCATGCCTTTTTTTAACTACTCGTATTAGCATCCATAAGAGGTGCCTGAAAAATTAACGGTCGAAATGTTTAATCAATCCCAGGCACGCATATTCTAACACAAAACACGCATGCATTAAGCGACGTCTGGGTATGGATAGGCCAGCGGGTAGCATGATAGTTAAGAGCCTAATCAAGGCCGGATGCAGCAGTTTTCTCGTTGAGAAGGGCACGAGATCAGCTCCATTATCATTAGGAATTCATGCGAGGAAGGTAATTGTTACAAAAACAATTAAGGGCGATTCCATAACAACTGTCCTAAGCGGAAATTAGGCTTATACGGGGTAAGAGAAAGCGACAGTCATGCATTCAACGCCATCTGTTTAAAATTTGAGAGACAAGTGAATTGATTGATTCCAAAATTCTCATAAACAAATATCAAGTGCGAGAATCTTAGCACGAAAATATTGTTGAGATGGCTATTAAAAAAATGCTTAAAATGGTCATTGTTGAAAACTACCGAGAACGATCATTGTTGAAAAAAATCATTTGTTGTTGTTGTGCTTATTATTGCTGAGAAGAATTACTGGCAAAAAGCGTCGTTCATTCTAATTGAGAACAATAATTGTTGGAAATTTTTTTTTGAGACCATTGTTGTTGAAAAACATTTTGGAGAAACCCTTGTTGAGAAAATTTGTTAAGCTTTGAAGAAAAATGTTATCGAAAAAGCACTGTTCGGATCATTTTTGAGACTGCTTTGCTGAGAAACATTTTTGAGACACAATTGTTGAAAAATACTTTTGAGACACCACCGTGAGAAACATTTGTAGAATACAAAAAATACTGTTGAAAAGTTTTTTTGAGAGAAATTTTTTGTTGAAAAACATTTTGAAGAAACCCTTGCTGAAAACTTTTTTTTTTTAAAAAACTTTAATGAATTTTTTTTTTCTTCGAGAAATCGCTGTTATGGACTATTTTCGAAAAAGCCTTGCTGAGAAAAGTTTTTGAGACCATTGTTGAGAAACATTCTTGAGACACCATTGTTGAGAAACATTCTTGAGACACCATTGTTGAGAAACATTCTTGAGACACCATTGTTGAGAAACATTCTTGAGACACCATTGTTGAGAAACATTCTTGAGACACCATTGTTGAGAAACATTCTTGAGACACCATTGTTGAGAAACATTCTTGAGACACCATTGTAGATAAATACTTTTGGGAGCGTTTGTTGAAACATTTTTTTGAGAGAACTGATGAAAAAACATTTGAGAAAGCGTTGTTTAAACTATTGTTGGGAAAAAACATTGTTGAGAACACACATCACATTTTTCGATCTCGTACAGCCAAACCGCAATCTCATCAAAAAATCAGATCCAAACGACTTCACTTCTCAATAAAAAAACGTATAAACGCGATGGGATTTTTCAAGAAACTCTCTTAAAGGGTTTTTTTTCTTCCCCCTCGACATTTCGATGGTTACTGGTGTTACTCAAGGATCAAATGACGCTTCACATCATGGGAAAGATTAACACACAAGGGAGGCCTAAAAAAAAAATCTCAACCATAGGGAAGAAACGTTTTTCAACAGAAAAAGAAAAAATTCCCAAAAAAAAAACCAACACTTTCCCTCGTGTGTGCGTATATGTCCCTCTATAATCTCGCGAGACTCAATGAGTTCTTTGCCCCTTGGAGATGAGGCACCGATGATGTACAGTACTGGTGAATCCCTCAAGATAACCCCCGCTTTTTGTAACCGAAATCGGTTATTACTTCATGTCCCGTCATCAAGTCCAACACAAGGAAGCAATACAGTAAAACATATCAGTTCGGACACCTCCCTACAACAACAACATTGGACGGTTTTCATGATTTATAACACGAATGTATGTCTATTTACGGGACCCAAGCAGCTGCAACGTAAGTTTGGGTCGCAACGCATAGGCTACAAACCTTTGCCTTATACAGATGTCCCTAATTGGTCTTAGCATTAAAGTCGAACTTAACACGTATCAATAGGAAATCGCAATGAGTAGATGGGAAAAATCAAATTATTCAACAACGGAAAAAAAGTGACATCTCGTGACAATACAAGTAACAAAAAAAAAAAATCTTAGTTTTGTGTGTACATCGAGAGGTCAGCGTATCGATCTACGCTCCGCCAATTATGCATATCCTTCCACGGGACAGGGCTTCATTCTATGCTCAACTATAACTTTATTATTTTTTTAACCTCCCCTTCTAATAATAACTATCGCCGACCTCGGCCAATGCCGAATGGGTGTCTTCACACAGACAATAGGGGGGCAGGGACCGCTGAAACCACAACATTGGGCTGGGATTGCATACAGTGATCGACATGTTATTGAACTCTCGCCGATCAAGGAGCCCTTAAACCCCGTCGGTAAACAATGAAATTTCCCGACGCGGTTTAAATAAAATTACCGCTTCCGGACACCAAGACACTCACTCCGTCGATGGAACGACATGACCATACATCACCATTAGGTAAATAACCTTGATAAGACCATTACCTTCCTTAAGCGCAATACTTAACCTAGATAAAGCTCTGACCACTGCCTAGTGGCCGGTTACACGACTATTAATCTTCGAAACCACTTACTGAATATTACAAGGAGTGTGGGCACGTGCCGCTAAATATTTTTCCATCAATTATTCGATCAATAATTGCTTCGGGACAGATTTACATGTAAAATATTAAATTCCCGCTGTCAAACTTGCGATGCGGCCCCGCGAGGCTTCAGGCCTTCCTTTGCAAATGCCCCAGATTTTACAGCGGTGTATTTGCGAAAAAAAACCACTTTTCCTTATAAATCGTTTTTCTTTTTCTTTCCACATATTTGCGGTAAAGGGTTGCCCCATTCTTGGAATGCCCCGGATTGTTGTGACTATTTCGATGATACTCGGTATCGGTGTCTCTCTTGATGAGTTTTTGCAACCAGCGAAGTGCAATCTTTCCCGTGTTATTTATGGATTATCCCTTCAGGGACACGCGCTTGCGGTTGAAGAAGTAACTAGATTCTTATCAGAGCGAACAGATGTCTGAAAATTATTCCCCTGAATTTTTTAGCCGCATGTATAAATTCGAAATCCCCCCCCCCAACTCGCTATGAATCCAAAGAAGCAGGCAGTTCTCATAGGCCTATTTTATTTTTTACCCCGCTCCATAGTCCTAAGGGCTGATTGCATCGATATGCCTATAGCTCAACGGCTGGCTAAGATATGCGAACCCAGAACCGTGCGAGCTAAAGGTCGATGATGTTGGCTTTCAAGTGGCATCTAAAAATGAACTTCGAGTCACGAGCACCGTCCATGACTTGACCATCACCATCAGAAAATGTGAGCACCCATACTATAATTCTGACACACGTTCAAACTCGAATGCGCATAATTCTAGTCCTTCAATGCAATTTCCACAGTATCTTAAGGTTTTCGGTCAATATTTCAATTTAGTTGGGGGCGGTGGGAATAAACATTTTATAAAGAAGGGGGCGATGGAACAAAAAGTTTGGGACAAAATGCTTTAGAGTATAGTTCCCCAAACTTTTCGTTCCATCAAAAAAATTTCTCCCCTCATTGCCCCCCCCCCCTCAAGTGAACCCATAGGATCCTATGTTAAATCCACAGCTTCTATCAACCCCCTCCCCCCGGACCATTTCATCGCCCACTTTGGGAAACACTGCTTTAGAGCTTCAGTGAGCACTAAATTGCTAGCAATTTGCCCACTCTTAAATGATTGAAATGTTTGCTCTGCGCGATTAACATACTATTTTCGTATGTCGTAGCATATTCGAAGAGTGAGATATAATAATTTAAAATATCTCACGGTAATGACACAGAGCTCTATATCCATGTGATACACATATGTACTATTTTGATTTGCTTGTTATTTTACTGTGCTTGCATGTATAACTATTTCTGAAATGTTCGGAAATTGTGGAATGCGTATGGGATGAGCATATGTATTATATCATTTTGCATTTTAACCATATTGAAAATGTTTCCCCGGTGATGGGTTTCCAGTTAGAAGTCCCGTAGGATATGGACCGAGCCATCACACAGTTAGTTAGTTAGTATCCTCGAAATCAAATTACTCCAGACTAGGTTTCCAAAGAATTCCACTAATCAAATCCATAAAGTCTAGAACTAAAACACTTAGGGGGATGGCTCTCAGAAACGAAAACAAACTATTCGGGAACAGAGATTGATAACGATATGAGAATCCACACGTGACACACGACCATTACCTAACTGCGACGTCGATAACGAACGGTCAACCCCATCTTCTAAGAGCGATAGTTGAGCAACCCCGGGACAGAACAAATGAGCTGACACAGCTGAGAGAAATGAATAATAAGATTTAAAAAAAAAAAAAGGCCACAAAGGAGTCTAGACATACGACATTCCGAAGGGTTCAAGTGTACAGTGTCTTCTTTCTTTGTATAATGAGATGCCACAGCTTATAAAATAAAGAGAGAGAGAGATTCTTGAACGTGACGTCGCAAATTAGTAGATAAGCATCGCCGCATAACTACGGAAAAAGTGACAGAACAATCATCAGATTGAATCTATTGAATTTTTTCATCATGCATCATACCAGCACCACTGGCCATGTCCAGCTGACAAAAGATTCTGGTTGAAGGATTAAAGCGGAGAGTTCTCAGATACGGATCGGAGAAAGGTCGATTGTGGTCGTTAGACACATCTTTAACGATGCAAATGCCTTGGCGGTGAGCGTGTGGGAATCCGCGGAGTGGTTCATCGTGGTTATTGCTGCCACAGATTGAATATGAATGCATTTGAATTATTTTGTGGCCACAAACGTGTGAATATTGGAAACAAAAATTGCTGGTCATGTTTCGAAAGGTGATCGATTGAAGACCGTTCGAGGCAATTTATTCCCGACGAATTTAAGGTGACAAAAACGCACAAACCCAATGGTGTTGCAGAGTTATGCACATGCAATGGATGTCGCTTATAACGCTCCCACTCAGAACGTTTTCCCGCTTACTACGACTCATTTTCGTGGTCCCAGCTCTTACTCATCGAGATTTCCCGTTTGACGCGTTTTCCCGCTTACAACGTTTTTCAAGACGGTTTTCCGAAAAAAATTTTGTCCAATTTTTTTCACTATGCATTACTCAAATTTGCCGCCACTCCAAACTTATAACTCTCGGCTGCAGCACACTTGCGGGCCCCCCCCCCCCAGATACGCCTCTGTTTCTAAGTCACTTTTTTCGTCACTCACACGGTTGCACACTCTCTAGGTCACTCTTTTTCACATGTTTGCACATTCTGGGTCAATCTTTTTGCTTCTCACTGAATCAGTCCCCTACCCAGAGCTCTAAGAAAGAAAGTAGAAACAAACTTTTTGGACCGTTGCTTTTCTTTGTTGGAAAAAGAATGCGCTTGCTTCTTAGAAAAAACCTGCCGGCGACTAAATTTCCCCCCGATTTATCAAGCCCTGAAAGCGAACTGACCAGCTCTTATTCATAGCGTAGGCGGTGATAGATTTGAAAGGCTGGGGGGGGGGGGAAGAGGCAGAATATTATGCTAATTCATATATATATATATATGCATACATTAGTCGGCTCCGCTATTAATGCTGGCCTGGCAATGCAACCCCCACCCCCATCCATCTCAGTTTCTGGATTTTTTTCACATTTTTCTCAACAGAGATTTTTCTTGTAACAGTGGGTTTTGAGTTTTTTCCCCAACAGTTATGTTTGTTCGTGATGTTTCCAATCTATTTTTATTCTTTTCCCATAATTTTTTTAGTTTCATCTTTAACAATTTTTTTTTCTTTACTCCAACAATGCTTCTTTTTCTGTAACAATGTTTTTTGTTTTCTTTAACAATGTTTTTTGTTTTCTTTAACAATGTTTTTTGTTTTCTTTAACAATGTTTTTTGTTTTCTTTAACAATGTTTTTTGTTTTCTTTAACAATGTTTTTTGTTTTCTTTAACAATGTTTTTTGTTTTCTTTAACAATGTTTTTTCTGTTTTCTTTAACATTTTTGTTTTCTCTAACAATGGTTTATTTTCTTCGTTCCAACAATGTATTTTTTCCTTCAACAATGGGTTTTCTCCTCACTCCAACAGTGGTTTCTCCCCTCTTTTCAACATGACTTTTTTTCGTATTCCCCCTAACATTGGCTTTTCAAGTTTTTATTTTGCAACAGTTGCTTTTTCCAACACTTCTCCCCTCGAATTTTCCCAACTACCGCTGCTCCGACGCTACTTTCTTTTCCTTCCAAAAATTGCTATATCATGAATTTTTTCACAATTTTTCGTGAACCGGCTACACGGAGTCACAAAAAATCCGACATTTTCCAAGAACTATTTTTCTGGGGTTCAAAAATCCCATTCAAGAGTTCCACTATCTCAAATATTCGGGATAGTGTTGCTCCGCGGTGTTTTGTCATTCATACATCACCCGTGACGTATCGCTCCAAATGAAACCGAATCGTGTGATAACCCTCGAGGAGATAACAATATGTAACAAAATGACTATTAAAAGACAAGTTTCATTTTTTTCCCCCTTCCAAATTTATTTACCTTGGAAAAAGGGGAAAAGATGCAACATGATGTCGTCCAAGGGATGGCGTGGAAACAAAGTGCTTTGTGTTAAACGTCTTAGTGTGTCTCGAGGGCAGGAAGTGCCTTTAAAAACGTTGTTATTATTATTCCTGCCTAGGGCAATTCACTCTCTCTCATCCACAGGAAGTTCAATTCTCTGTCGTGTCATTATAATTCAAAGTCTGTCCTGCCTTGTCTTATATACCAAGTAGAATGTGGCCCTTCCTCTCATGGGAAGAGCAATGTAGTGTTGTGCCTTTATCTATATAATGGACGTCGACGCCATCATGAGTGAGAGGTTTTATAGGAATCAAGATGGCGCGTGTGGGAATGCACCATTTTTTTTTTCTATTATCTCTCTGTGGTGTTTGGCCTATCGTGAGGACCAACCGAAATATCGTTTCCCGTAGATCGCTGATGCCGTTCCGAAAATCGTTTAACGAGAGAAAAAGAAGATGGCTGGCAACAGAATCCATGTTGAGAAAAAGAATAATGTTTTTTTTCCTCCGCTTTTCTCGAACACGCACACTTACCATTTCACGCTCGAGATAACTCTGTAAACGTTATATGTATATAAAGAACAAAAGATCTCGGTTTAAAAATACATAACTGGAGCCAATGGTTCATCGCCATTTGCAGATTCTGAGCGATCCTCTGTTTAGCGGACACTGATCGAAACCGGTAACTAGAGACCATATCGGTTTGGTGGAAAACACTTAGTGACCGGCTAGAGTTTAGAAGACTGTAGCATGGAACGATCAAATATCACGGACGAAAGGATATATTGCGGATATTGTAACAGAATTTAACAATAGCAATCCACAAGGAAGTCAGGGGCACATGTATTCGTTAGAATTCACCATAGGATCATTGGTCACCTCTTGAGAAGGCAGAAACTGACCATGAATCACGGGCAGAGATACGGGGTGGGTCGCCAGCTTCAATTTCGTAGCCGACTGATATAATGTATATGCATACATATATGCTTTGGCATAATCAACATGCTCCCTTTCCCCCCAGTCTTTAAAGTCTATCTTCGCCTATTTTTTCCATCCACTGTTTGAACAAAAGCTCGAAAAAGCCACTGTTGAAAAAAAAGGAACAAAACCATTGTTTGAGAAAAACAGGAAAACAAACCACTGTTACCAAAAAAACTGGAAAAACGACTCTTCGTCACTTCAACTGATTTAATGACAGCTGAAAATTCAAAGAACCAATTAACTAATCAAAAACGTTATTGTATTAGTCGGATTCACATACTAATATTCCCAACTAGACCGTAGAAAATTCGAGACAGCAGAAAGCGAAAAGAGAACAAAAAAGGATCAGCGAGTGCGATAAACTCATCCGAATGACCCAAAGCCAAGCTCCAACCAACAATAATATCCAAAAATAAATTTTGCAAGAACGACACGCCAAGTTGCTTCAATCTTTGGTAATTAGTGACGCGTTGAAGATCGATCAGGTGTTTCAACAACGAAAGTTATCCTTCTTTTAGTCAGTACATTAGTGATTCTTTGCAATGGTCAGCGAACCCTGCTTCAAAGGCGGAGGAAACCCCCAAATAAAGGGCTGCAATAAACAGAACCATCTAACGCTTTTAGCAACAAATCACCAGCCGTGAGAAACTACAATCATCGTGGATAGTATTTCACCCAATAACGAATTAATTTATGGTCATCGCTCTGCCAACCTATGAACAGGGAATTGGATTCCTCGATTTCTCGCCTTTTCTTGGAAAGTTATTTACTGGAAGCATCATTACAGGATGTGTCAATTGAGACGACACGACGACGGTCCTCTCCATTTACAGCCTCAGAACTGAAGGAAGGATTCCTTCCAGGAACATCCGATCAGTCAGTCAATCTCCAAGAGAAACGGTCATCTACGGAATTGAAACAAGATACGCCTCCTAGTCTTCAGGCTCCCGTGTTTGCACCGTTTTATTACCCGCCGTTTATTTTACATGGGGAGGGGTTAGAGGTCTTGATCCTGCTGACAGGGGTCGTGATAAGTCAATTTCTCTGGCGAACCCCCCCCCCCCGCAGGGGAGGGAACGGCACTCCTCGTAGTCGGACTCCCCAACTCACACACAGATAGCTAGGAGCTCTTCCTGTGTCATTTAATATCCAGAAACACAAAGTGAACTTGCTTCTTTGAGCACCCAGAAGCCATTTTCCAACAGCTTGAAAAAGGTCACACACTTATGACCTTCACCAGGGCTTGATCCTGGGGTCTGAAGATCCGTCTGTATGTATATATATGAGTTTTTTCACTACAAAGGGCTGGCTAAAAATTTTTCCTGGAGACCCCATCTAACCTAAGTATTCATGGTATAGCGGCCGCTTAAAGATATGAGGGTTATACATATTATTAACACTTTTTCCAAGGAACCATAAAAAGTACTATAGTATTTCTGTAATGGTTGCCAAAGACCTATGACAATTATATTGGCATTGTCCACCGTAGAAAGAACAGCACTATATAAATCACTTTATTTAGTACTACTAGTCACCCTACAGCAGGGAAACTGAAATTTTTCTCAGAAGAGTCGCGAGCACCGTCTACGCCCAGCATCAGAAGAACAGCACCCATACGACGACAAACAAAGACCGACTAAATGCGACTGACTGCTTGAATGAGAGATGGTCTAATCGGGACGGCGAGCACGAAATCAAATCGGGCACAGGCTTCGAGCAGTGACAGTAACTTCATTGCTGAGCACCACTGGGCTCGCGAGTAACAGCTTTGAGCTGTCTTCTTAAACAGCATGACACTCAATGCTGTCTGTCACTCAGTAATGCGTGGGAAAAAAAAGGGGGGGACCTCCCATCACGGGATACGCAGCCCGTAAAGCACATCCACCGAAGACTGAATTTCAAGCGGAATAAAGACCCATTAATGACCTATCGCATTCTCCCCAGCATAGTCGAATTACACCTCTCCAAAAGCCGGTGTTGGTTGTTCAGAGGTATCACCCTATTACTAGGTCACGCTGGAAAATCCGATACTATACATACTCTCTCCTCAGAGCAACATTATACGGCTGGAGCACCATCCAACATGCATCTTGATACCACTAGTTTCTCTATAATTAAAACGAGTTGTTGAACACAAGATGGGAAAAAAAACCTCAACGAAAACATAAAAGAACGCCTCGTTTCGATGATGGAGGAGTACAAATATAACGTTACAGATTTATTTACGTTCATCTCATCAAGTAGGTCCCCGTGGCATGGGACAAAGATAGCCATGATTCAAGAGTTCCAGTTTCAACGTCTCTAATGCCAACCAGATCTTTTTCTTTTTTAAAAATTACTCGAAGGAAAACGGTTTACATAAGACGTAGCTGCAACTTTAAAAAAGGCCTACGATGTCTAGGGAAGACTGCATTTGGGAAATGAAAGGGTTTTATACAAAGACACTTATAAACAAGGCAGCGTTGACACTTCTCAACAAGGATAACGTGACGATGAATGGAAATATGTCATTCCTGGCCTGGGAGTCATCTCGCTCCCATTGAACATTCGCATGTGGTCTTGAATTCCGGCAAGAGAAATACGGCTCCTTATGAACACAATTTCAAGCGGCTAAAAACATCGATAAATACACCAATGGCCAGAAGATAATTTTTTAGTAAATTTGATATCCGATCGGGACAGGAGTGATTCTTTTAGGAGGGGTGACTTATTGTGAAGGTTCGTTGAAGGTCCGTATTCCACGGGAGAGACAAATTTTCCCGTATTATTCTTTAGAGGGCGATCAATCCACCTCCCGATGAGAGTCTACGCGAAGGCAGACATCTTCAGCTGTGAATGGAGTGAGAGCATTCGTAGATCCACGGCGATGTGTCGGTGACTTATTGTGTAGGTTCATTGGATCATTCCGTATTTTACGGGACAGGCAAATTTTCCCATATTATTAAGCTCTTGCAACACCATCTACAGCAGAAGGCCTCCGCGTGAAGCTCGTGACGTCACTGAAGAAGGTCATCTCACCTATAGCCATTAGATTAGCAGGCCAACGCATGAGCGAGCCATCTTCACCCCTTTTCTGTAGTATATCCAATGGATGTAGGCGAGATGACCTTCAGTGACGTCACGAGCTTCGAACGAAGATGCCTTCTGCTATAGATGGTGTTGGAGGGGCGATCAGTCTCCTCATTTTTCTGGATAGACGCATAAGCCGGGAGTCTTCAACCTTTCAGACACGGCGGTTCGGGCCAAATTGAAACTTTCCACGAAGCCCACGGGCCACCAACTCGTGTAATTTAGGGACATCTTAATAGAAGCTGCCAATGGGGCCCCCGAATTAAACAGGGACGAAAAATTGATTGAAGACTTATTTGTCCTGAAATTATTTCTTTTATTGATTGATAAGTAATTTTTTTCGCTAATTCTGGAATTATTTCTTTCATTAATTCTGAATTTTCATCAATTTGTTCTGAAATAATTTCTCCCATTTATTCAAGAATTAGTTCCTTCATCAAAATTCGAAATAATTTATCTAATTATAATTCCAGAATTATATTTTTTCGTTTATTCTAGAAACATAACACTTTCATTAATTCTGAAAATTTTTCAAAATTAATTCTAGAATTAATCGTTTTTAATATTTTGATCGGCGGGCCACGAAGAAAAGCTCCGAGAGCCAGATGTGGTCAGCGGGCCATAAGTTGAAGAACCCCTGGCCTAAGCGAAGGCAGGAATATATTCAGCTTCGAATGGAGCGGGGGGCATTCGCGGATCTAGTACGACGTTTCGGGAGAAGCGACTTACATTGTGTAGGCTCATTGCATCATACGGGACGAATAAATTTTCCTCATATTATTCGGCTCTTCGGAAAGGTCATAACCCCCCCCCCCCCCCCACTGGATACACGATACACACCTAAATCGTAATCGACAACTGCAGTAGGTGACCTTCTTATAGGCCTTGATGATTAGAATGTACTTGAAAAAGGCCACAGAGTAAATCACAACCAAACAAACGCCACGATAGACAGAGAGACACTCTGAATGGAAGATACTTACGGCTATTCACGCTTCCTTTGTCACTGTAATAACGTATTAATAACAACATAACGTATAACCGGAAGACCTCCCTTCCCGAATTCATTGTCCAGCGGGAAGAAACGCCCTCTACTACACAATATAATATGGCTCCCAGCTGGCCACCCTTATTAATAAGGTAGACGGGATTCGGTGAGAAAAAGAAACACAAAATGACAGGATACATCTACTACAACTTGTAGCCGAAGGTTTATTTACACCCCTTTCGAGATGCGTTCAGTTCCGGTTTACACAATAAAAACCCACTGTTCTCACTCACTGTCTGTCTCGGAACGGAATTTTCACACGGTTTAATGGTAGCCGTATTGGCCATTAGGAGGCCAGCTGGAGACCATAAATTGCAATTTTAATTAGAAAATTGACGAATCAAAAATACCATCTGGGGCCGAGAAATCATTTGTTGATCGCGGATATCGATACTGTCCTCGATTATATCGGAGATCTCCGTCGCAATTTTGTAGGGAAATCCGAATCATTCAATCGAAAATTATCTTGGCGCTCTTGTTCAGGAAAAATTTTGTGGCGAAACTCTTCCTCCCCCCCCACTTTTTTCGCTTGGAGGGGAAGGAAACGATGGATAAGCCTTTGTTGAAACTTGGGTAAAAGAAGCTTTATTGAAGAAACAATCGGTAAAAGAAGGATTTTGGTGAGAGAGAAAAAGAATCAGTCAAAAAGCAATGAGGAAAGAGACGTTGGAAAACATTGTTGGGAAACAAACAGTGAGAAAAGCACTGTTGAGGAAAGACGGAAGGGGGTATTATGAAAAAAAAAACACTGGAAAACATTGTTGGGAAACAAACAGTGAGAAAAGCACTGTTGAGGAAAGACGGAAGGGGGTATTATGAAAAAAAAAACACTGGAAAACCATTGTCGGGAAAGGATATATTGAAAAATAACTGCATTGTTGAGAAGAGACATAGTGAGAAAAATTGTTGAGAAGAGACATAGTGAGAAACATTGTTGAGAAGAGACATAGTGAGAAACATTGTTGAGAAGAGACATAGTGAGAAACATTGTTGAGAAGAGACATAGTGAGAAACATTGTTGAGAAGAGACATAGTGAGAAACATTGTTGAGAAGAGACATAGTGAGAAACATTGTTGAGGAGAAACATTCTTAAGAGACGAAGAGAAACATTCTTAAGAGACGAAGAGAAACATTCTTAAGAGACGAAGAGAAACATTCTTAAGAGACGAAGAGAAACATTCTTAAGAGACGAAGAGAAACATTCTTAAGAGACGAAGAGAAACATCGTTGTAACGAAACACGGAAAGAAACATTGTTGAGAAGAGAGAAGATTGAAAACATTGTTGAGAAGAGAGAAGATTGAAAACATTGTTGAGAAGAGAGAAGATTGAAAGCATTATTGAGAAGAGAGAAGATTGAAAACATTGTTCTTGATTGAATTTTTGGAGAAATCATTGTTGAGAAATTTCTTGGTGGATTGGCTAGTCATGGGAAAAAAGGGGAAACTAACAATAATGAAAAATATTTGAATATTTAATTATTTTCACGAACATGACATTATCGGAAAATTTATTGTGTGGGAGTATTTAAATTTAAAAAAATTCAATTCAAATTAGTCTCAAACAGAGGAACGTTTAAAAATGTACACCAGCCATCTTCTACTTGTTGCTCGCGAGCACCAGGAGCGCTCAATGATCGTGCCAAATTTCGTGCTCGCGAGCACTTGTGATCAACTGTTGAATTAAATACTCCGCAAAAATTGCATTCAACAATTAATGCAGATTTCAAACATACGTATGCAAACGTTGTCGTAAGGCATACGTGCTCAACTCATGGCCCGCGAGACTAATGTGGCCCTGGCAGTAATATGATGTGCCACGCGACTTCAAACCTAATTTTATAAAAGATGACTCAAGTGACACATTTCCAGATCACTTAATTGACCCGCGGTACATTTCCTAATGACTCAGTGACCCGTGGCACAGTTCCAGATCTCGCACGCGGACCGCGGCATGTCTACAGTTCGATCACCTAAGCTACCCGCAACACATTTACAGATCACTTAAGTTACCCGTAGCATATTAACAGATCACTGAGTGAACAAATCGCACATCTTCAGATTACTCAAGTGGCCCACAACAGAGTTCTAGATCACTTTAGCAGCCCACAGCACAAATGATCCATGATCACTTGGGTGACTCACCACACAGTTCCAGATCATTTAAGTTACCCTCGACATATTCACAGATCACTCAAGTGTCTCGCGTACTCAGCCTTGCCGAAAGGGGGTGCTCTTCGCTTGATGATAAGCATAGGCAGTGCTCGCGACCCGACAAAAGTTGAAGACCCCTGATGTATACTCACAGCCACAAGTTAAATCCTTATTAAAGGAGATTTATATCTTTCTTTCCTTCATTTCTCCTCATGGTTAAATCCAAGGGAGGAATCAATGAATAGGATCCGCGGCAAAAGACATTACAGAGGACACTACTAGGGTACCAAGGGGGACCGACCCATAAACGACAAAAAGCCGCCAATGGCTCCGCGCAGTCGGTAGAAGGAAGGGGGGCACCCATTTTTGCAATTCAATACATTTTAAGGGCTCCGAAAAAAGCTCATCTATACGATAAACCCGCTCCATTTAGTACTATTTCCTGTGTTTGAAGACGAAAAAATAAGAAAAAGGGCCCCTTTTCTTACTCGCATTTGCCGAAAGAAAATAAAAACACAGGCGTGGCAACACACGGCAAAAAAAAAGCAGCTCTTTTTGGCAATAAAAGAATGCATTATTCAACACCACTGACGGATATTTTCCTTTACATTCTTAGTTATAAATAGTTCGATTCATAAAATAGTAAATGGCCTCTTCTTTCCTCAGTCAAAGAAGGACAGTCAATAACAACCGAGTTACGTCCGTCCAATATTGGCCAATATCGAGGGAGTGGTCAAAATAATTAGACTGATTCCAAACACGTCTAAATGATCTTTTTAAACGACGTGGATAAATCAAATGATTTTTGATTTGAATGTTCTCTGAAGGTTGAGAAAGTCGGTGTCCCTTTTGATCCAATACTTATCGGCGGAAATTCTTATCGGTTTCGAGTATTTATTCAAAATCCAAGAGGTAAATATTACATCATCGGCTGACACTTTGATCACGTGTTTCTTATTCCTTTTTTCATAGACATCGGCGTTTTCAGATTTTTTTTTTTCGATTTTCGTTTCGGTCGGTCATGTTCTCCAGAAGTAAGGTTGCATTAGGATCAGTTTCACCTGTCAATAACAGGTTGAGGGTCAAGATGCCGCCCCCAGGACACAAACATTCTCTAGGGTGGAAGTGAATTTAGTATATCATTCAAAATTGTGGATATAATTTCAATAATTGAGACACAACTTGGACTTCCCCAGAAAATACATGTACATTGCATGTTACGGGTTTCTAGAAACATGGATACCCATTTCAAAGGTTCTTCAAAGAACAACAGTTGTCAAATCGGAGGTCCACGCGAAAATTTCTGATGATTCGTGAAGAGAAATAGAGAAATTATGTAGTGCATATTTGAATTTGGGATTATAAGAGTGCTAGTTTAGATGTCCACGGAAATTTAAAATATCGAGTTTGGTGATAGATGAAATCCAATATTTCCAGAATATCCAGGGGTGTCCGAATTCCTCCACCGGACCATCTCTCCGTGCTTCACCGGTGGCCGTCAGCCGCTCTAGAACATGGATTCGAGCTCCCCTACAATTTGCACACAGCATTTAAGGCAGAAGGGTCCTTCATCCTTCGTGCCAATAAGAAGAAAAGTCACGGACCCCTTTTTAGAATAATATTCAGTACATACCGACGGCCCCGCTTTAGTCAAGTAACGGGATAAAATCCTCTGGACACAGAAATTTTTCCCATGGAGATATTGCTACCTTGCACCTTCACTCGTATATCGGGGTACTGTAGATGAGACTTCAACAGCTCATACACCCCCCGCCCTATCATCACTGTGCCAATTAAATGCAGTAGTCATCGAAGCCATGGCTCGTATAAGGGAATAGGGATGATGACAATTTAAGAGTCATCTCGCACCATCTCTTAAGATGGCGAAAAATTTAGAAAAATGTGACTGGAAGTATATCTTTACCCCGGGAATTAACAGCCACCCCTACGAGAACTAAAAGACATCATATATTGATAATAATTGATGCCAGGGGCGTAGCCAGAAATTTCGTTCGGGGGGGGGGACCACTTTCATTTCGGGGGGGAACCAAAGTGACAGAACAATGGATTTGGCCATCTTTTTCCCCTTTTTCGGTCATTTTCTCACATTTTGGGGGGGGGGGACCAGACCCCCAAGTTCCCCCCCCCCCCCTCGCTACGCCCTTGATTGATGCTAACTAATTACATGTGATAACAGTGCAAACTGTACTAGCGGTGTGAAACAGCAACTGAGTATTGTGTTGGAACTGTTCATATACGTTTAAGTGAGGCCGACTAATTTTATAAAAGCAAATGAGTAAATTGTTATCTAATCCAAGTTCACTGATCCCTTAAATCTCTCCAAGGGCTCCCTGGTTGGGAACTGATTGCAGGATTTTCATACAAGTAACTTCGACGAGTTTTATGCAACGTTGATCCCACGCTATTTTCTGCTAGTGAAAAAACATTGGAAAAACTGATTTATAAACTACAGCTGAAATCACTTTTTCTCCATTTCATCATAACACCACGCAATCATATGACACAACGTCTCGTTCAAAATAAACTTTACATCAGTGGAAACATTCCTCGAAGACGCTTTTATTTTCTTCCCATTCCCACTCTACCAAGGTCATCATCATATCACATTAAGAGACGAAAAGAAAGCGAAGAAAATAAATGGCGGTCATGGTCAAGAATACAGCGTAGGCTTTAGCGCAGAATAAAGCGAAATCGTTATTAAGACGACGATCACGGGGCGAGATTTCTTCGCTCCGTGATGATCATGTAATGGAAGATAAAAACTTCTTACAGGGCGGCACGCGTTTCTTTCCCAGGGACTTTCACGGACCCCCACCATCTCTTTAGATCGTTGCAAAAGAAAAAATTACAGGCTATATGGAACAGTTATACGCCTACTCCACAACCTGAATTTCACCAATGAGTGCTCTACTAAGAGCCGATCGCTCAGTTCAAGTCCTTTTTCACGAGTTGGAAAAAAAAGAGGTCCCTTCGCGCAGATGGTGAATAAAAATTCCTTTCTGGGGGTAAATAACGAACTTTCCTCCCCCTTTGCCCTTTTTGCACATTCTGAGACCCCTATTGTGTGCATGTTCTTTACGAGATCTGAGGGAGAAATGGTTACGCATGTGGAGAAATTCGGTTATGATCTGACCCCCGTAGGTGCGACACATATTTTCGAACAGGGGGTCATTGAGAGAGGAAAATATTCCCACGCCCGTGGGACGGAAAAAAAGGTGCTTTTATGATGATTGCGCACAAATATACGAATATATCTCAACGAAGTTTGTCTAAAAGAATCCCATCATACCCAAGTCTCAATTAATTCTACAGGACCCTACGAAGTTTCGGATCTGGTAGGAAAGGTGATTCCGTCCCCCGAGACAGAAGTGAACAACAGCAATACCTCGGCTTACGAATTTTTTTTGTGCGTGATTCTTCTGCCTCGGCCAACGAAAACGGATTCGGTTAACGAACATTTTTGAATGTGGATTCAATCTCCAACATAAAACAGCCGCGTCGTGAGCTGAATTTTAATGCCGATCATCATCAGAGAATTACTACTACTTCACCAAACACCAACTCTGGCCATATCGCTATATTGCAATTTACTGCCATTAGTGAGATGGGCTGGAAGCGAAGGCGCTGTCTATCGGTGGTCGCCTCGAGTTCGTTAGGGAAAATATCTTATCGATATCCTTCCTCCCTTGGGTTCGAACCCGGGACTCTGACAACAACCTTCACGATGGTAGACGAGCATCTTACCACCATGCCACTCGGGCACTATCAGAGAATTACTGTCACTCGAGTCCAATTAGCTCATGTCCAACTCGGAATCGTTCCCCGGATGTACCTTCACTTCCCTTTGTGGAAGTTTTTTGAACCATCTCATGTACAATGAAAGATTCAGCTAATATAAAATGCATTAAAAGGAAGGAGCCTACGTTTTAAGAGCACACGTTCTTTCAGCGCTAGACTCTTTGGCATTACACTGAACAGTCTGGAATTTCTAGGAGCTTAATCTTTTCCCACCTGCATGTATCAGACACAGAAATGAGTTGACCAAATTACGAACGGATTGAGACACACACATCTATGAACTCAACTGGGTTGTGTCAACACCAGCTTTAGAAGACTAAATCCGGTGTTGATTGCATAGCCAGTCTATAAAAACAGCGCGTTTCTCAACCTTTATAAGCCCAAGGACCAGTAAGATATCTGAAACAATTCGACGGACCACTTGTGTCCCGTATTATGGGACATTTGTGTATTTTTAGTAGTTCCGAATTGTTTCACCGATGCTTATTTAAATTTTTAATGTTTACTGAAATTGTGAACAAACAGCGTTTTCATAATTGTCATGATAATTATGGCCATAAATGCAAACATTCATCTCAACTTTTTTTCCTCAATTTTCAGCGAAAAAACTACAAATATGGATTTTACCGAATAGTTGGCAACGTTTCTGGTACGAATGGCGACGTCCTGTGTTTTATCGTATTTAAAATTCAAGCTCACCTTATTTTTCCCAATGAAATATGAAAAAATTTTATAGGCAAAATACAACTTTTGGCTATAATCAATGACAACCCATATTTTGGATCGCAATTTCCCGCATTTTCCTTGATGAACATAAAATATGAAGGCACAACTTAACGTTGACCTTCAACCCTCAACTTAAGATACGGATTTGAACCCATATGGATATTAGTAATATAAATCACAATTGAATAATTCCGAATTCACAGTTAGAATTGAATTATCAAGTCGGTCCGTGGACCATAGGCTGAGAAACATTGGCCTAAAATGAAAAATATTTCCAGCATCTCCTTCAGATTCCCGTAAATTCTCATTCACCCGACTTTGAAGCTGTTAATTTTAATCATTCGGCCTGTTTTATAGCTCTCCTTGGTGGTTAAAAAACTTACCTTTAAATTTTAGGAAGTACCTGGAACGAATTAAAACGATTTCCCAAAGAAACCTATGGGAAATCGCATTTCGGCAAAGGAATTTGCTTCCGGAACGAATTATATTTGTCACCCGAGACATTTCTGTAATGTGCGAAAAAAATATATTTAAGATCAAACAATTTTTCTTTTGGTCCTATCGGAAAGGTCTTGATAGAGAACGCTAGGTTATGTACGCCCTAAGGGGGCAGGTCATGCTACTACTTGCTAACTACTTGCTCCACTGTATTGCAGTCGAACACCGATTTAACAATATTTTTCTATTTTGCAGGGTTTTTTTTTGGAGTCCTTGTAAAAAATTATGATCATCTCTACAGAGCCGTCTTGAAGACTTCGAGAGTCGGAGGGTCCCAAACATTTGGATTGCGGAGGTGAAATGCCGAATTTTACAGCCAATAGGAAAATGAAATGGGACATTGAAATAGATTAAAAATTCAGAATGCTTAAAAAATTTCAATGATTTGGGTGACTTTGGCCCTGACTGTTGCATCGTTAGGACCGTTTATCACTGTATCTCAATTCTGGATTAGTGATTTGGCGATTTCTTCGATGAAATCCTCGATTTCTTGAATAAAAATATCGGTTCCATCCGCCGATTCGTTAAACCGGGAGTTGCATCACAGAAAAATACCTGATGCCATCCCGAGATGCCGGAGCACACAGGCTGGGTAATCACTGCCACAAGAGATATCTATTCACTATTTCAGAAATCCGAGCCTACATACACCATTGCTCAAAGTCAATGAAGAATTCAGAATAAACGAACACCCACTGGGACGACAAACATCCACAAATCCCCCATCAATTTAGTCCATAATTCAAATCCGCTTACATATAATTCGTATAAAATATATGATCCTAGGGAATTACCGATGTTGTTTGTTTTTCCCTACAGAAGAGAAAAAATAAATCTCTGCGTATAAGAACCAAAAAAATATATATATATATATATTCCAAAGAAAGTATAAATAGCAACCCTACAGTAGCGTTGAAGACCTACTGAAGACTTTCTTTTCCCACCGGTTGGCCAACCACCTTAGCGCATCGCTCCTCATCAATTTCCATGATGTAGTACGTACGCATGAAGTGGGGGGGGGGGGGGAGAAGAAAGGACCCTCGGGAAGGCCCAAGGCGGCGGCGGCTGCAACGATGCGCGTGGGAACAATCCCACACTTTTCTCACATGAAAAAGAGAAAGAAGACCCTAATCAAGAAGTCATGTTGATGTGTCGCTTCTTCTCTCTCTCCCCCTTCTCTTTTACTTCCATTCATTAAACTCCCTCAGAATAATAAGAAATGTTCTCACGTGAGAATAAACCTTACCCTGGGAAGTTAGTTCCCACCCCTTGATTATTGGTCGATTAGCGTTAGAGGAAGGGTTGTCGCTAATCGATAAAAATCGCGGAATAATTTTCTGTTTGGATATTTCTGTGTTTCCCCCAACATTTCTATCTCTCGACGGTTCTCGTAAATAATTTTTGTTTTCTAGATAATATTGAGGAGCATGTTTTCAAAAGGGAAGAATTACGAAATTTACAGGGAATTTGCACTACTCAGACGTATGCAGCGCCCATGCCGATGGAGGTATTTTGATGAAATTTGGAATGGAACATTGGGGAAATTTGGACCATCGGAAAAGGTAAGTGCGATAAAAAAAAGTGCCACGTTTTCACCTGGTGGTCAATAATTAAACTATTTTGTTATTGAATCTTTTCCCCCCTCATGATCCATATATCCTATACACCAAGTTTCATCGAAATACCTCCATCAAAATGGACGCTACATGTCTAAGCAGTGGCAGTTTATTTATAACCACTCTGTATTATTGTCTAAGTGCATGCAATTCTTTCTAGATGCAACGAAAACATAAAATCAGGGGGCTCAGAGAGACCCCAAAAATGTTTTCGCCCCCCACAATTGAAATAAGTACAGATAGCGACGTCACCTACATCAGTAGGCGAGCCAGAGAATGACAAATTGAATAACAGAAGCCAGGCTTAATTTCTTAGCAGTCGAGAGCATAGGCTCCCCCCCCCCTCCCCCGAAAAACAGTCCCAAGTAGCGTTTTCTTCTTTCCCGGGCTTAATGATCCTTTCTGACGCTGGAAGAGTTATTACCCTCAAATCAGAAAATTTCCCGTCATGTTCAGATTAGCAAGCGCATACAGAAAATCTTATCCACCAATACCGATTTTCTAGTGTCTCCCTCCCCACCACATGGCACCTGAAATTTGTCAAGCCCTGCGGTACGTGACGAATCATGTTAATGTTATAAGTCATTCTTTTCCAGGTTACAAGGGGGGGGGGCTGTTTTCTAGCTCCCCTCGTGCGAGTTAAAAAAACAAAACAAACACGTGCTTTTTAACAATAGTTAGCCTGGATAAAAAAAACCAGTAAAAGTTATGTGAATTCCCACAGAAATAACCATTTCTCGCACATGAGTGAATCTCTTACACACTTGTACGTCCAAGTAAAGTAGGAGGTGGGGGGGGGGAGAAAAACACGAATATCTCCGAGCGATGATTTACCGAGGAGGAGCGACTTGTAATCGTCCACCGAAACAAAAGAGACAATCCCCAAACACAAGGGGAAACCGAACAATACAACGATTACTGTTGTTGTTGTGGTGGATGGTGAAATGACCAGATCTCACGAACAGTTTGCGCGAGAGGAGCATCCATGGTGCTGACCTCTTACGTAATGTCAAAGACGAATATATTAATAAATAACACTCATTTCGACCAAAACAAAAACTCCTCTCTTAACATAAATTCTGCGTTATTCGTGGGGGGGAAAAGGATTTTCACGTTAATCATAGCGATACTTTTGAGGGAAACGAGGATTTTTCTGATTTTTTTAAACAAAAAAAACGTCTGATCATGAAAACGTTCCGACCGTGAGAAAAATCTGAAAACCCCCCCCCCCCCCCCCGCGATCCAAACGGAAAACATTTTTTGTCTTGTCGGTAGATGGCGCTTTCCTCAAGTGGACACTAAAGCTGAATGGCCGTTTCTCATCAATCGAAACTGTGGTCCAGGGCCTGACACACTGAGAAAAAAAAACCTAGTTGCCAACCAAATATTTTAGGAACCAAGCGCATTTCTTCTGCCCGTGCTAGGAATTGCCACTTGGAAAAATATTAAGTCCAATACCAATTTTTTTAGTTGCCACGGTGCCTAGGATTTGTAAATCCCTGCTATGAGGTGTCCCCCCCCCCAAAAATCGGGATCTAGCACTGGGGATGGACTTGAATTTTCTTCAGATTACAAATTAGTAGTAGACGACTATATACATTCGCTGGAAAACCTAAGTGGCATACCAAATGTTTCAGCCTCGGGGGCCATCAAAAATCCTATCTAAGGGCAGGCCGCAATTGGGAGGGACGGGTGCCCAGGCGGATATAATGCCCCGGGTGTCCTTAAAAAAATCGAGTAAAAAATTGGTATTTACGCCTAAAATTTTGTTAGTTCCTAAATTGCAGGCTGAGAGCAGCACAAAATGCTCAGAATTCAAAACTTATCTGCCAACGTGAAAAAGGGTCAGTGTGCCCAGAAAAAGTTAAAAGAAACGTTATTTTCGACCTTTTCTGCGGGTAAAATGTTTTTTGGCGCCTAGATTTTTTTTTTTCGCGATTCGTCCAGCCCTGGTGTGGGTAGCATTAAAGATATTGCAGAAGGCCGGGAAACCCAAAGTCTGACTCCGCCTAAAGCAGAGCTGGACAAAGTGCAAAACAGTCTAGGCACCAGAAAAATTTCTCAGGCGCCACAAAAAAAAAGAAGCTTTTCTTCTTCCGAAGAAAAAGGTCCAAAAACGGTGCTTCTTTTGACATTTTCAGGACATAGTCACCATCTTTAATGTTGGCAGACACATGCTGTTACAAATTCCAAACATTTTGTGCTGCTCTCAGCTTGCAATTTAGTAACTACACAAAGAAAATTTTAGGCGCCAAAGCCAATTTTTTAGTCGCCACGGTCACCTGGTATTTGCCTATAGCCCTGGTCCAGAGCTTTCCAATCAAGGATAATGTGGGGGGTCCTCGGATTCAACCTCACTTCGATATTTAAAAAACGCACATTCCAGCCGTTTAAAATGGTCGCTATACATAATACAGTCGGACCCCGTTATAACAAACGCCAAGAGACCGGAACAATCACTTCGTTATAATGAAATTTCGTTATAAAGGAATTCCAGGTTACCTAGCATTGTTCCTATGTAAACTTATTTGGGGGGGGGGGATTAGAAAAGTTTTCGTTAAAACGAGATTTTCGCTATAACGGTATTCGTTAAAACGGGATTCGACTGCATCGAGAACACCGACGGTGGTCCGAGAGAATCAATCACGCGTCTACTGACAAAGTCAACATCCTTTTTTCGCCATCGCAGTTGACTAACTGGACTGACCCTCTTTTCGGCAAAAAAAAAAGTCTTCCATATTGTGCCAACAGCAGCAGCAGCACCAGAAACGAACTGTTAATTCTGGTGCATCCGGTCGTGATGGGCGAGTCCGTGTGTATCATTACTACTACTACTATCACTATTATAGTAGTGCGCGTATCGTAAAACGTGGGCCTTAATATATCGAGCTCTGGCTGTGCAAATAAACGTGGTGTCGGCCTCGTTGCGTGGAGGCGTATCGAGACCTACTACGTTTATGGATCCAGGTGTCATTATTAGTAGAATATGGTGTCGAGATGACCGTTATTATCCGGTTCGAGACGGACGTGTTGAATGAATGAATACCAGTTTGTGAGATAGAGTTATGGATATAGTATTTTTCTCGTTTCTTGAGTGAGGAATTTTAAAGATTTTTTTGATGCCATAAAGCTCGGTTGTTCAACCTTTAGGAGAGTGCGGGCCACTTAAATCGCCTAGAACACCGCCGGAGGTCACTCAAGTGATCTGTAAATTTGCCGAGTGACACTTGAGTGACCTTTAAATGTTCCGTGGGACGCTCAAGTGCTCTGTAACTATGCCGCGGGCCACTCAAACGATCTGCAAATGCGGCTACGATCACTTACATAATCTGTAAATGCGCTGTGGGACGCCTATGTGTCGTGGAACTGTGCCACGGGTGGGTCACGCACGTGATCTGTAAAAATGCCACGAGTCACTTAAGTGATCTAGGAATGTGCCGTGAGCCAGCCACTTGAATGATGAGTCCGCGTATGATCCGCTATTGGTGCCGGAGCAACTAAGGCGACTTTGTACATATTTTCATCTAATAAAAACACCAGGCTTTGTGCTTGCAGCTAGGGTCTTAGACAGAGGGTCGGGGGTGTCGGGAGGGGGCGCCTTTCGGACATTCTCCGGAGGGCGACCCGGCCCGGCACCCCTGACTCTCCCCAGCACGACCCAACCCACACGGGTAAATGGCTTATATCCCGGGAGGGACAGGGCCTGGGTCGCGCCTGGTCTGTCGGAGCAACTAAGGTCAAGTCTTTATAGGGTTGGGGAGAGCAGCCCATTCGTAACAGTACCTCGAGTAACTCAAGTGCTCTGGAACTGTGCCGCTGGCTTCTCAAATGACCTGTAAAAATGCCGCGAGACACCTACGTGATCTAGGATTGTGCCGTGGGCCACTTCAGTGATCCGCAACAGTGCCGCGAGTGGCTGAAGTGATGTGGAATTCCATCCCCTTGTCGCTCAAGTGCTTTGAAATTGCAGAGTGGGCTACCTAAGTAGTTCTGGAACTGTGCCGCAGGTCACTCAAGTGATCATCTACAGTAATACAGTCGAATACCGTTATAGCGAAAAAAATCTCGTTTTAACGAACACTTTTCTTATCCCCAGAAAAGTTTACATAGAAACAATGCAAAAACCTGAAATACTTTTATAACGAAATTTTGTTATAAGGAAGTGATTTCGGTCTTTTGGAATTCGTTATTACGGGATTCGGCTGTATTCCACTGGCTCTTTAAGTGCTCTGAAACTGTTGCTCAGTTAATTTTTACCAGGTTTAAGGTCGCGGGCCACATCAGATGACTCCAAGAGCCACATTTGGCTATGGGTCATGAGCTGAGCCTGTGTATGCCACAAAGACTCGATTTAATACACTTCTACAAGGAGAAATGAACTCTCCCTACCACTATGTTTTCCACGGACGACGCGCAATACGACTGACTGAAGCACCAATCCATCTGTAATACAGTAGTATAATTTTTTAACGATGCCATAAACAATGCATTTTCGCGGCCTTGCGCAATTAGCCACCCATTGAATTATTGGGAAGGGCGAAAATAGGAGAAAGTAATAACTACAGCAATCTGGCGCCATATCAGTTTCCGCATTGCGCGAAGGACTCGCGTTAACACTGATCTTTCTTTCATTTTATAGCAGTAAAATCGCTCAACACTTTGATGACCGATCGCCATCTTGACGCTCCAGCGGCTCGTGACATCCAAAATAGAGAGGAGAGGGATAAAAGCGTCCATGAGCACCGCCATCATCATCATCATCTTTGAAAACGGAAAGTTTTCTAAAAATAGGAAGAAACGCGCAGTGGTTCGTAACCTTCCGATATTCAGGTGCGTACGCACTGGAATGCGTAAAAGGGTCTTTCGCTGGGCTTGACAAATCTAAAAAAAAAAAGAAAATTACGGCACCAGACAAATTTTTTTAGGAGTCAAGCATAGTTTTTCCCTCCAAAGGCGAAAAAAACCACCTAAATGTGGTTTTCTTTTACTTTTCAGAGACAATGACCTCTTTTCATGTTGGAAGACCATGATTTAGTAATCGTATATACGAAACTTTAAGCACCAATACCGATTTTATAGTCATCATGGTGACTTCTCTTCCCCCCCCCCCGAGGTTTGTCAAGCCCTGGTCTTCACCTAGAAATATGTAAGAAACTTGAGCAACCCCCAAAACATGAGAAAACGTAGGAGTCTTCCTTGCCCCTTCCCCACCAGACAAGCGTATCACTAGAAATTTAACATGAAAGGTGTACGTAGTCATAGAAATGAGCTTGCTTTCTTTGTATTATAGCCATGAGCCCTCATCCTGTAGCAGGGCCCATACGCTGGGATCTTTGGCGGGAGCCCATCTATAGTAAATTTATACCGTGAAAAGACAAAAAATGATAATAATCGTTCCGAGCTCCCCGACCTCCGTGGGGCCATGACTATATCTGAAATGTTTCACAATATTTTCGATACTTTACTCTTTTCCACAATTGTTGATTATTTTTCGGAACCCCAAATGGTTCCGTGCCCTAGAGATAGCCACCTGCTCTAGAAATACAAAGCCAGGCTGGAAGATAGACTGGCGACGGAATTAGTAGGTGCCAGAATTCTAGGGCCCATGCCATGCGTTTCAGGACTGCATAGTCTCTGAGGGTTGCTTATCCGTAGAAATTTGTAGGAAGCTTGCGCCCCCAGCAAATACGCGGTACGTGTGTGCGTACTCGTAAAATGCGTAGAAAGCTTGCGCACCACTAGAGGTATGTGGTAGTTGTGCGTACTCGTAAAAACTCATAGGAAGCTTACGTTGTCTAGGTAGGTGTGAGCGCACTCATGGAAATGCATAGGAAGCTAGGGTATCCCCTGGTATATTGTGTGTGAGCTTCATCTTTTGCTTAGCACAATATTTTATGCGTTTCTTCCACCGTTGCGAATAATTTCTCGTGTATGAAATATAATTTTTGATACTCATATAGGTAAATAGAACCGCTCACAACCCCGGACTGATGCAAAGCACTTTACTTCCGTTACCTCAAAAGAGGCAGAGTTGTGTCGAAAAAGTTAGCAAAGATTTATAGTAGTGGCTCCCCTTGCCCGGTGCTCGCAAGTATCGAATCAGACACGTCGTTCTCCCCATGAAGACAGCGATCAACTCGATGCAACGTACAAGCCATTTAGTATAGGTAAGCCACTCATGTAGGTACGTGTACCACAGGTTGGAAACCAACGATCAAACAGACTAAATCAAGGCCATCTTAATGAATAACCAACATGCGTACGTCACTTATTATACCATCCGCAATAAGGGAATTATTTTTTTCCTGAATATCCTCTGATTCAGCACCGACATGGAAATGAGCAAAGCCATGACCAAAACCACAAGCATCCAGGACATGGGAATTTTTCTTTGATATTAAAAAGCAGCACAATGGCGTTCTTTTGTGTGATCTATGAGACAAATGGTTCATATATGCATGGGGACCTTTTTGTCCAGTAATAAAATAAAAAGAACCAACAACAAAAAAAAACAAACCACAGAAGCATCCACGCGTCACGTAGAAACAACAGACAATAAAAAGATTGGCCGAAAAAACCACAAAATAACATGGCGGTTAAACATCACAAATCCTATTTCGTACAATACACACAAACACAACAATAACACGAAGTTTTCCTTGTATATTTTGTTTCCCAAGCTTTTTTAAAAAGGACGGGCCGCCCACCGCCTACACGATGATATTGCGCCTTGTTTTCGTCTCTTAAATAGATTCTAAAGGATGATTACGCACCGTTTAAAACTATAAGACGGTGATGTTGAGGTTAAGGAGGAACTGGAAGTTGTTTTGCTGCCCACACGTTCAGCAAGGACTCTTTTGCGAGAGGAAGTTTGACCTAAGGCAGAGGTGGCTTTCCCAGCTTAACGCCTAAGCTAATCATGGGTGCATTCGAAACGGACAGCGAAAGTGACCTCTGTCCTTATAAAGTCAGATCCCGTAGCTACGATTTTCAAGTGACTGATAATTCAAGTCCGTTATATCCCGGTGTTTCCCAAAGTGGGCAATATCGCCCTCTGGGAGGAGAGTGGATAGCCCGGGAAGGGGGGGGGGGTAGACGCTATGGGTGCAATATAGGATGGATCCTATGGGCTGGTTCAAGTTGGGGGGGGGGGCGATGCCCGAAACAAATTTGTAGTGAGTACAAAAAAGGTTTGGGAAGTTTTGCCACAGCCGATGAAAAACCATTCTGTGAGATAGCATTAAAAATTCCGGTTATTATACAGTCAGACGTGCCAACTTTTGGAATCCAGAAATCCGGAGATTCTCCCACCCCCCCCCCTCTTCGACACTCATAGACTCGATCAAAAAAATTCCATTCCTCTCCCACTCCAAGGCAGGTTCTACATTGCCCTTGAGCAGAATATAATTTCATGTCAGTCTTTCCATGCAGAATAGAGAAACCACATCTACATACTGTTCATAAAACATAAGTGATTCCTTTCGTGGATGCTATCAGTGTTTGATAATCTTGGATATATGAACTCTTAAAAGCTTTGTATAGCTTAAAGCTTTATATTTCCTTTCTGAAGACATATTTAATCGGAGGAAACAATTTAAAAACCTTCAAAATACAAAGCCGCTGACGAAAAAGCTTGTGTTTATACACCGCACGGCTGCTAATGGAATACAATAACGATTATACAGGAATTTCGGCAACCAAGGTCATACCCCCTGATATAAATGATTGCCGATAAACACTACGTAAACAAAGTCACGTCTTTGCCAGTTGCTTAAATGCGGTCACCAAGACTTATTTTTACGGCTGCTCGATGGAACTGACCACTGTTGTCCTCTATATGGGTGTTTTCGCTAACAACGACGACGGCAGACGTGAAGGCTCGCGTAAAATCTAATTATCAGCCAAAATCCGGAGAGCAGGAAGGATGAAAACTCCGGAGTCTTTCGCCTAAATGCGGAGAGTTGGCAATTTCGTACAAGGCAGGGAAAATATTCTCCACGCAACAACGAGTTCGCTAGCAACACATACGATACACAACAACAACACACTGAAAAAATATTTCAGCAATTTTTCCTTGCGAAAAGTTTCATTGGAAAAAATATTATATAAATTCGCAAATCGTTTAAAAATTCCAAAATTTAAAATGAAAAAAAATAGGTATATTTGAATGCAATTTATGAAAAATTTATTCGCACAAAATATGTCTTTTTTTTTGTACAGGAAAAAAAATAGTTGAAAGTTTTGTCGATAGAGAGCACTTTACGTGAGCAAACCACTAGAGAAATGCAAATCAGAGTCCTATAAAATGTTGGCTATACGATAAAAAAAAACCAGCTTACTTCTAATTTTATTGTTTCTGGCGCTTCACGAGGTTTTCATTGTGACGTTGACATTTTGTGAATAAAGTACTATTGGTGAAGTTGTTTTGGCTCAGCCACGAATCGCCGGCTGAAGCTTTAAGACAGTGATTCCCAACGTGGGCGATGGAATGTTCCAGGGGGCGGTAGGAGCTACGGGTTATGTTATGTTAACATTGGATCCTGTGGGTGACAAAAATGTGAATTTTTGTTTCTGTACCAAAAAAAATCTCCCTTCGTCAGAATAACTTTTTCGCAAACTGCATTCAAATATACAAACTCCTTTAAATTTTACGAATAAAATGTGCTTACTGGCTATGCTGCAATAGATATATAACCATGAGGGTGTCACGGGAATACGAACAGCACGACAAGGAAGCCGCTGAACGCTGCAGAAACAGTGGCATAGACCAGTGTTTCTCAACCACCTGAATCACGGCCCTGAAATCATTCATACCGGGCCGCGAGTGTTTAGTCGTTTCATTTTTCCTCATTCACGTTCCGTTGGTCGTGTGTTTGACGGGGGGCCTTCTACTTCAAAAATGAATGAGACCGGGCCGCGGACTCGCAAAGGTTGAGAACCACTGGCATAGACGCTGCTCGTGACTTCAGAAAAATTGAAGACCAGGGTTATAACTTTTAAAAGGGCCAATTCAATTAGCATCGAACTCGGATTATTCGATCATCAATTCACCATGTCGTTCACTCATGGGCTGCAATATCCATCCAGTAATTTTGAACATTTCCCCAGTGCAAGTGGCACCAGTCCCCCACCCGCACTTTACTAATTGCGGTCCTGGTTGTAATACAAAATTTTTGACACTTTTCACGTCACTGACACTCAAAGGGCTGTGGCAATAGTGGCATTATTATGACATTGGCACAGTAATCTCCCTATAATGATGCCAGATTGCAACGGAAAACCCCTCCCGTTATTGTATAATAAAATGCTTCACAGGCCCGATTGTTACAATAATACTAATATTTGGGAGAGAGAGAGGTTGGACGATTGTTTTACTGGGAACCACAAATGAAACTCGAAACGGCACAATATATAAAACACTACCCAACCGGACCAGAGTTCAACAAACCTGTAGGTGATAGAAAGTTCAGATTTCAAAGGTAAGAAATCAAATATTCAGACCGTGAAGCGAGAGACAGAAATTCTCAAAACTTCGTTTAGACGAAGAATCTCCAGCTGGAAGAATAATAGCATGCCACCCAGCTGTTGAAACAGGTACGAAAGCAGAGACAAAAAGCTCTAATTCAATAAAAAACAAACACACACACACACACGCAAAGAAGAATGTCCATTAATTTTCGTAACAGAGGACAATCAATTAAGAGACAGACATTGACTTTGTTTGTTTTGATGGTAGAAAAGAATTTTCTCTCGTACAAACGACAAAAACGCACATTAAGAGACTATGTGCGAATTATGTTTAGTGTGGGAGTGCATTGAGGTCAACTTTTTTAAAAGAAACAAGGGGGGGGGGGGAGGTCTTCAAAATTTGTGTCTCGAGGCAGATTTATAGCTTCACCACCTACGGGCTATTCAAATTTTACCGCCCCGCGGTTATAGTTCCATGTTCTTAACCACCAATTACTAAAATTTGCAGCCCTTTCGAATTCACCACTCTGGGTTCAGTAGATATTGCATTCATAAAAGAACCACTTCAAAGCATAAATAGGCACACGCAACAATATTTCCAGATCGTCGCGACGTCCATGGCCTGGGTTTGACAAAGATTGGCGACTCCTCTAGCAGCCAGAAAAATAGATTTGACATAAAAATAATACAAGTATACATTGGCGTACGCAGGGGCCAAGATTAGTGTTATTTTGCAGGAAAAAGCGTAACACCCTTAGAAGGGAAAAAAATCTGAAACCTCCCTTGAGAAAATTCTGCGTACGCCTATGCAAGTATATCAGTGTTTCTCAACTGGGGTTCCCTCCCAAGACAGTGCTTGGGGCTCCACGAGGGAAGTATTGAATAGCAAATTCACATTCAAATTCACAGTTCAGTAAATGATTGATTTGATTTCAACATAAATGATTTCTCGCGATGTAGGGAGGGGGGACACCCCCACATTTATCGAATCTTTACTTATAATTCTCAAGTAGTACGTTTCACACACACATAAAAAGCCTGGGTATACCATGGCATGCAAATTCCATTACTATTGATTATTATAATGCAATCGGGGGGGGGGGGGGGGAAGAAATTCCTCGAGGTATTTCCCGCGAGAGAATAACAAAAACCAATAAATGTTAATGACATTACGTAAACGCGTAACGACCACACGTACGCACGCGTGCGCAGCACGTGGTGTATATATACGAGGACCTTATTATTATTACTTCATACTTTGCGTAATAACGTGAAAGGGCTCTTGACTGGGAGAAACCTGTCAACAAGGTCACGCACATATTTAAACAAAAAACGCGTCACTCGATTGTATGGTAATGAGACGACGGATACACACACAAACACTGAATAGGAAATTGTGTAATAAACTGAATCAGTATAACAATGAGAACATTCGAAGGAAAAGCAATAAATTAACCGACTTTGAATATCCAAGGTCCATGAACTATATAATTAACGACACAAAAGTCCTAGGTTGAAATCTTGAGAAGGTGTGTCAGAAGGTTTTTATAGCAGGTATCAATGTTTAGCCGGCAATAGCAGGCAACGGAGAATATTCTCTGGTAGGACTACTATAATAAATAACTTGAGAATATTCTTATAAGTTCTTGATGAGAATATTTTCCTGTTATTTATGATATATAGTTACGTATAATATCCTTGAGAATATTCTCTGTGGAAGGACTACTTTCATAAATTACTGAGGAATATTCTTATAAAAATAATAAGAATTATTCTGAAGTTAATAATAGTCCTTCCAGAGAATATTCTTCAGTTACTGAAATCTTTCCAGAGAGTATTATCAAGAATATATGTAATAACATGTATTATAATAAATAACTTGAGAATAATTATTACTTTCGATAAGAATATTCTCTAGTAATTTCTAATAGTCCTTAGAGAGAATATTCTCTGTCCCCGTCTCTCTTCCCGTCAAGAAGATGGGGACATTGACGTTTGTAGATCACAATATTAAAGTTTGAAAGCAAGAAACTTAAACCAACAGGGCTGAATTGCACTTATTGTGAACTTATTTCTGAAAATTTATCTAATTTTAAAATAATTTTTAAAGGTTTTATAATCTGAAGGTTCCTAAAATCTTCGTAACCAAACTTTTAAAACCTCTCGTCATGACCTGGAGAATATTCTCGAACTAAAAGTTGTCATTGGGGGTGATTATACCAAAAATTGTTTTGTTGTAAATGTTTCAGGCAATGAAAACTGATTTATATTTCACAATATACTCACCTCATCTCTAGGTAGGGTTGCCACAAAAAGCAGCCGCTTTCGGGGACCTGAATATTTGTGGGCCTTTGGCACGTGCCACGTTTGCTCATGCGAGAAACAGGGCCGGCACCAGGGCTGTGTAAGCCCTGCATGAGCACCAAATCTTAACTGAAAATTTTTGACAAAAAACATTTCGTCTGTATAAACTTAAAATTTCAATGTCTAGGTTTTCCAGATTGTTTTTATGTTGCGGCTTATATGCCTCCAGGGGCGTAGCCACAAATTTCGTTCGGGGGGGGGGGGGGACAAAAGTGACAGAACAATGGATTTGGCAATCTTTTTCCCTTTTTTCCTGTCATTTTCTCACATTTCGGGGGGGGGGGACCAGACCCCCCAAGTCCCCCCCCCGCTACGCCCTTGCATGCCTCAGATAACTAAGTAGATATTGAAGGAGGGGGGGGGGCAGTTTTGGAACAAAAGTACTGTTATAAAATAATTGAATTTCAGTGGTAAGATCGGTAAAATATAATGTTTATTCCCCCCACACATTATAGTTACGGCCCTGCTCGGGGAGGGGGAAAGGGCGCCTAAAGATGAGTAGCACTTTAGGAGGTAATAGGAAATCAGCTGAAGCAGGGACTCCCAGTTTAGGATTTTTCACGCTCCCAATAATAGTAAATTCATAGTGTAAAAAGAGATTCATTCAAGGGCCGTAGCATGCCTTCACGAGAGACCCGGGGTGGAGCCCGCTTCAAAGGATTATTATGCAAAATAAGTGTACATTCTTTTGTGGAGCTCCGGTCCTCCACACAGGACTGGTGTCCTGTGATATGGAGGATATATATATACCTGATCATAGGCGTACGTAGAATTTTCTCGGGGGGGGGGGGGTTCAGATTTTTTTCTCCTTCTGGAGGAGTTTACTTTTTTCCCAGCAAAATAACACTATAATCTTGGCTCAAGGGGAGGGGGAGCTTAGAACCCCAAAACCCCCCTTTGCGTATGCCAATGGACCTGATATTGTGAGGATAAAAATTGTATTGGACGAAGTAATTGAGACAGCGATTCAAAACCAACAGGGCTAGGTGCCAGCCAAATTTTTTTAAGAGCCAAGCCCCTTTTTTTTAGGAGAAAAAAAAAACGGCCAAAATATTTTTTTGGGTCCAAATGACCTTTTCTCACGAGGGTAGAAACGCTTGCTAATGTTCAGAAATTTTTGCGATGTCTCGGATTTCAATAGTCAGGATATTTGAGACATCAATGGAGACTAATTATTTCATAGGAGATTTTAGGAATGAAACGCCGATTTTGTAGTCGAACTGGCACCAGGGATTTGTCAAGGCATGCTAACTAGCGCTTGTATTAACAATTTGGGGGGGGGGTGTGCACCTCGAGGTGGGCCGTGAGATATTTGATACAGTATTTCAACCCAATTCTTATAGATGTGCCACTAACATAGACTGTTTTAATCCTCATTAGGGCGCAAGTACGCAGGGTTGATTGGTCAATACCTTAGGCCCTCCTCTCCCGAGCAAACTCATTGTTTATAAGTACAGATATCGGATGCTAATATGATCTGCGCCTGCTGTAGCTTAGGGGATACGGACCTACATCGGATTTAATTTCGGGGTGAGATTTTGAGAGTGGTTCTCAAACCTTTGTCATCCAAAATGCTCCCTTTGCCCTGGTGGACATGTATTCGCGGCTCTCCAGAATAATCTAATACACTCGAAACCCCACCCAGAAATTCAATCCGATGTAGAACCGCTTCATGGTATTCTATAGGTACACATTAATAAGAACAGCTCGCCACTGAGCCCGACAGTGGTTGATGGCACACACACTCTGGGAACCGATGATTTACAGCATGAACAGAGGTTTCGGTATGGGGGGTGGGATTGGCTCAACATATGGTTCGTGGGCCCTCGGAGTCATCTGATGTGGCCCTTGACCTCAAACCTAATTTTGTGAAAATGAACTAAACGGCACATGAACACATTTTTAGATCACTTAAGTGATCTGCGGCACTGTTCCAGATCCGTCAAGCGGGCCGCGGCTTTTTCAGATAGCTTGAGGGACCCATGGTACAGATCACCCAAGCTGCCTGAGGTACATTTATAAATGACTTAAGCTGTCCCAGGTCGCTCAGTAAAGTGGCCCGCCCTCTCCCAAAGGTTGAGAGCACCCTTGGCATAAATTCACTGATGTCACCGACAAGCTATATCGCGTCAAATATCGATCTGAAAAGAATCGTGACATAACGATCACAAGAAATTGATAAGAGCAATGGGCATATTACGTACAGTGGTGCCGATCCTCTGCGGCCGCACGACGACGGCGGAATCGTGCAGGCTGCTGGTGCTGGACGACCGGCTCGACATCTCGTGGATGCCGCTGCTACCATAGCTAAGGCTGCTGGTCAAGCTGACCGTATCCCTGGACGGAGATTTCAACCTGAAGGGCGAAAGATTCGACGAAGACACGTGGACGTGCTTGAGCATTACACGCACACACACACAAACGACTGAAGACACAAACAAACACCAACCTCCGCACACACGAAAAATCTCAAAAAAAAAAATCCAAACGGCACGCAAACTTTTAGATGTTTTTCATCTCGGCACGATAGAGTCAAAACAAATACGGCACAAACAAACGAAAAAACACTCAAATAGATCGAGTCTAAGCCATTGACGACGAGTTCACAAATAAAGTCGCAAAAGAAAAATCCAAGCCGACCACAACGTAAACAAACGTGGGTATTCGACGTACGGAAGCGTAAACACACGTCCTTTAGTTACGGTGTCCAAGAGCGAACTGAGAGCGAATGTTCCGCTCCGAAGGAGGCGCGGCTGGTTGATGACAGCTGATTGGCTGACGGGCCTCATACGTCATCGGCAAAGTACCGCGACGATACGCCATGATAGAAAGACCGCTGGATTTCTTCTCTTAATTAATTACGGTATACCATCCGGGTTCCTAAACAAAAGGGTTAAAATAATTGAAAACCAGAGTTTATTGTTGAACGTTTTGATGAGAGGCTTATAGAAGCGTACACACCCATGGATCTCTTCATCCTGCAAAAGGGCCCCTAGCGTCTGATGTTTACGGTCCCACCACAGTAAATTTATACTAAGGAAAAAAAACAATTAAAATCTTCCCGAGCCTCCAACCTCATGGCCCCCACTTCTTGTGCCCCACTTCCAGGGCTTCAGCCCTGGGCCCGAGGCAGTTCTAATCATGTTTTGCTTTTTACGCTATGAATTCATTACAGAAGGGCGCGTGAAAAATCTGGAATTGGGCCCCCCGCAAAATATCCTAGCCTAGGAGCCTTGCTCTAGGATGGGGGGAGGGGGGCATGTGCGTTGCCGTGCACAAAACTATGGTCACCATTGGAGGGGGGTGCGCTGGAACAACTTAACAGCATCATGGCCCCTCGAGTCACCCAATGAAGTCAGAACTGAAGTCCCCTACGTCTGACATAATTTTTATTGAATACCATGCAACGTCATCATAGCTCCCTTGTAAACCAAACGGCCCCGGCCGTGCCAAGTTAAGCCCACGTAGTAATACGGCTATGAGCTTGGCCTTCACATTCTAGAGCAGTGACCCTAGGCTGGAACCTTCAGAAGGGCCCCCAGGCCAGACTTTGCATGGGGGGCCCCCTCTGTAATTAATTTATATCGTGTAAAAGCAAAAAAAATTATGAGAATCATTTCGGAACGTCGTTCTGTGCAGGCTTCGGCTTCGTTACGACAAATATTCAAATTCGACTATTTTTGATTTTGTGTTACTAAATAAATTTGAAAAAAATAAATAAATTCCAGAATTGATGAAAATTCAGAATTTATTTTAAAAATTAAATTTCAGATATGGTGGAAATTCAGAATTTATGAAACAAATAATTTAGAGCTCTTATGTAAATTTAGAATAAATGTAGGAAATAGTTAAAGAACTGATAAAAATTTGCAGAATTCCAGAATTCATGAAAGTTCACAGAATTCCATAATTCCAGAATTCATGAAAGTTCACAGAATTCCAGAATTCATGAAAGTTCACAGAATTCCATAATTCCAGAATTCATGAAAGTTCACAGAATTCCATAATTCCAGAATTCATGAAAGTTCACAGAATTCCATAATTCCAGAATTCATGAAAGTTCACAGAATTCCATAATTCCAGAATTCATGAAAGTTCACAGAATTCCATAATTCCAGAATTCATAAAAGTTCACAGAATTCCAGAATTCGTGAAAATTCACAGAATTCCAGAATTCGTGAAAATTCACAGAATTCCAGAATTCGTGAAAATTCACAGAAGTCATGGAAATTTGAAGAATTCCAGAATTGATGAAATAATTCGTGAAAGTGTTCACAGAATTCCATAATTCCAGAATTCGTGAAAATTCACAGAAGTCATGGAAATTTGAAGAATTCCAGAATTGATGAAATAATTCGTGAAAGTGTTCACAGAATTCCATAATTCCAGAATTCGTGAAAATTCACAGAAGTCATGGAAATTTGAAGAATTCCAGAATTGATGAAATAATTCGTGAAAGTGTTCACAGAATTCCATAATTCCAGAATTCGTGAAAATTCACAGAAGTCATGGAAATTTGAAGAATTCCAGAATTGATGAAATAATTCATGAAAGTGTTCACAGAATTCCATAATTCCAGAATTCGTGAAAATTCACAGAAGTCATGGAAATTTGAAGAATTCCAGAATTGATGAAATAATTCGTGAAAGTGTTCACAGAATTCCATAATTCCAGAATTCGTGAAAATTCACAGAAGTCATGGAAATTTGAAGAATTCCAGAATTGATGAAATAATTCGTGAAAGTGTTCACAGAATTCCATAATTCCAGAATTCGTGAAAATTCACAGAAGTCATGGAAATTTGAAGAATTCCAGAATTGATGAAATAATTCATGAAAGTGTTCACAGAATTCCATAATTCCAGAATTCGTGAAAATTCACAGAAGTCATGGAAATTTGAAGAATTCCAGAATTGATGAAATAATTCGTGAAAGTGTTCACAGAATTCCATAATTCCAGAATTCGTGAAAATTCACAGAAGTCATGGAAATTTGAATTCCAGAATTGATGAAATAATTCAGAACTTATTGAACAAATAATTCTAGACTTCTGATGAAAATTTAGAATAAACAAAGTTACAAAACTGATAAAAGTTCACAGAATTCCATAATCGATGAAAATTTTTTGAAAGAAATCAGTGTTACCGTAAGAGTGCGGGGCTTGGTGCGACCGTACATGTCGCATACCCCACCCCTAAGGGCTAGTCTGGGGGCATAGACTAAAGATACTAGTACAGTATTATTACTCTATGCCTGGGGGAAACCTCCTCCTCCCAACAACCATAATATCATTCACTAAACAAAAGCAGTTCAAGGGAAATGATGACCGCCAAAATATACGCACAATATTGATTGTGGATGTAAAATCCGGGTACATCAATCACGAATCGCGTGTAAAGACCTTTGATCTTCACTATTCACACAATATACGCGATATACAAAATTCAGCTCAAAGAGAACCGCCCTTTTTTTTTTATTTTTAAGGGGAAAGCACCAAAAAATAAATACGCCCGATTCTCAACATACACAAAATAAAAGAGCGTATAAATTACGCAAATTAATGGCCTTTTTATATTATAAAAGAAATAAACTTTCCTTTTTCCCGTGTTATATAACACACAACTCCCAAAATTACAAAAAAAAACACTCTCACTTTTTAAAGCGAAATTCAAACTCACGAATTCAATCCACGCCAACTGAGAATTCAATTCTTTTATTTTCTAATATTAATACATAGAATTGTGGAAACGGATGGCGTTGGCGTCTATGGCGCGAAACGTGACGTAAGAACAGCCGCCCACTTTTTTCGTTGAATAACAGGCTAAAATTAGAATATATATAGGCCTATATTACATAAGGCCTATATAACAAATACACCCACAATTGATCCTGTCTGTGTGTATTCAGACTTCCAGCACTGGAACAGTAGTTTTTGTAACGTTTAATTACATCAAGTACTGTAAAAAGGGCCGTCTCAACAGCATCGTCAACCCCGGGTAAAATAGTGATCCGGGACTGTGCTAGAGGCACCGCCATGAAGGAAATGTTAAGGTGGCTGAAAAAATCGCCATCCCGTACGTATGGGATTCAAGCCCGTAAGCAGGAGGCGGAATGGTGCGTTTCATTGTATATTCATGAATTATTGGGAGGGAGGGGGGGGGGCTCAAATATCCTCAGCCATTGGCGTACCCAAGTGGGGGAGGGGTTGGGGTTCTAACCCCCCCCCCAGCCAAGATTATAGTGTTATTTTGCAGGGAAAAAAGTAAACCCCCCCCCCCCCCGAAGGAAAAAAAAAATATCTGAAAACCCCTCAAGAGAAAATTCTGCGTACGCCTATGGCCTCAGTACCTAGGTTCCGGCACCTATGGGCATGACCCCCACGAGGGGTGGGCTGACAAGGCTCCAGCCCTGGGGCCCGAGAGGATTTTAATCATTTTTTTGTTTTTTCACGCTTTAAATTCATCATAAAAGGGGCCCCGTGAAAGTCTGGTCGGGGGGGGGGGCCCCCGTAAAAGATCCCAGCCTAGGGGCCCTGCTTCGGGATGGGGGGGGGGGGCCATGCCTATGGGCTGTGCTACCAGACTGAAGCACCAGTTTATCAATTTACTTATTTCTTCTCGAAATTACTTTGTCATTTTGACTGTAAAACTACATTTGGGGCTCCGTGCCTGGGTTGACCTATGCATTCAAACGGCTCTGATTGTAAGTACCTAAGCAGAGGATTGTCTCAATAAGCGTGGGTGCACTCAGGGCTGGATCTTATATCCTATGAACTACGCGGCCGCAGAAGGCGCCAACTAAAGAGGGCCGATATTTTGGGGTGGCAACTGAAGGGGGTGATTTTTTAGGGCTGGTCCACGGACTTACTGGGAACCGCAAGAAATTGATGCTGTGGGGTTTTCGGTACGCGGGATATGTTTCAGAACAATAAAAAGGAAAACTACAATGAATATACGTAATGGAGACCACTGGATTCTTGCTTTCCTGGGTGTTTTGACTAAGGTGCTAATTCAAAAACACTATCATAGAGACTCATTCTGTAATGTGTGGAAAGTCCTGGTGAGAGAGGGGCGCACAGGGACTTCTTAACGTAAGCGGACCCACCCGGGCATGGCCCTGGGAGCCTTTACGGAATCTGGTCAAGATTTTCGAGAGTAGCATGTAAATTCACAAAAAAAAAAAAAAAAAAATTCTTAGTCAAGTTAATCGCATTGATCGAGTCGATTAACTCAACTAAAATTTTCAACCGATCAACAATTGATCGATTGATCGACCCGATAAATAAAAGGACCAGCCCTTCTAAATATATACAGGGTGTTTCAAAAAGAATCAATCGATTTAAAAAAAAAATCATAACTATTCAGCTTTCAATCCGTTTTGATCGAATAATGAAAGAGGGAAATCTCGAGTTTCACTCAATTAAAGCGCTAACGCTCTTCCTTCGGCCGCCACTTCAGTGTTTGTCAAGATGGCGACTGCACAACAGATATCGTTTTGTGTTCTAAGCTTCGCGGAGTGTAAGTCCGTAACATGTTCATCGTGCTTTTCGTAGATAATACCCTGGTGTTGAACTTCCTACCGCTCAGAGCATTAGTCGATTACATAAACAATTCCGACACAAGGGTTGTCTGTGTAAAGGGAAATCCCCTGGCCGTCTCCGCATGTCAGACGAAAAAGGTAGAGCGCATCGGACAGAGTTTCGCACGTAGTCCACAGAAATCCACTCGCAGTGACTGCAAACATGCTCGCAAAAGTTTGGGACGAATTTGACTACCGTATAGACATATGCCGCGCATCCTAAGGAGAACATTTTGAGCACCTTTAATTTGGTTTGTAAAAATAACTTTATGATCAGCCATGCAATATAAAATTAATCATAAGTGTCTATGTGTTGTTCAATATTTTTCGTAATATACGCATTTCAAATCGGGTGATTCTTTTTGAAACACCCTGTATAATTAAAGCTCAGAAATATCGATTCTCGTGGGGGCAAATGATGCTCTTAAGCCGGCCCTGTATTAGTACTGGGCCTGAAATATGATAAAAAAGAAACATTGATTATAATTAGTACGTATTTTGTTTTGGGTTTGATAAGGTGCATCGAAGTTTAGCCCTAGCCTAAAATTATTGCGTTTACAACAAAAACTTATATAGATGTGCGCCTCGTATAAGGCAGGTTTCGATTTACCATAGACCTGTTATTGACTCGAGTCCGGTTATACAAAAAGATATATCATTATAAGGAAACAAAAAACCGCCGTTTCCTTAACGGTGGTGAAACTCGTAGCTTGCGACAGATTGGGTGAGAAACATGTCTCTGGCGGATGACGACGACTCAGAGAAATGAGTCAAACAGATTGGATTTCATCATTAAATAATTTGGTCCGAGATAAGAGGATATGACATGATGAGCTATTAGCTGATCGGTTTCACCGTCCATCGCACGGTTCCGTTCGGCATATATACGCTCTAGCGAAGGAAAATCTCTATCTCCTCTGTAGCTTAGTGGTCAGAGCACTCGTCCGGCAATCGAGGGACCCGGGTTCGACTCCCGGTGGAGGCAGAGATGAGTTTTTTCCTTCCTTAAAAAATAAACATCTGAAATAATAAATATCTTCACAACATCCAGTCTTCCGTATATCTTGTATAAGAGGATATGAGATTTCTTCTGATTCGAAAATCATTTGTCGTAGCAGCTATATATATATATATACACATTATATAGGCTCGCGCTTATGGTTTTAGTTCTTTTGTATAAGGCAGTGTTTTCCAAAGTGGCCAATATCGCCTCCTGGTGGATGATGGAATGATCCAGGGAGGCGATACAAGCTACGGATTTACACAGGATAATATGGGTTCACTTGAGTTGGGCAGCGATGAGAGAAAAAATTTCTGATGGGGGAGGGGCGATGGAACAAAAAGTTTGGGAACTATGGTACAGGGCAGCGGTTCTCAACATTTCCTGACTCGCGGAGCTCTTTTCAGTGTATAATTTCTATGGCGGAACCCTGTTTAACTCGAAGAGCCCTATTTAGTATATTATTTATACGACGGTACACCCCCTTTAGACCTCTTTTTTTGTTTATAAAATTTATTGATTTATTTTATTATCCTCGAGTTGCCGCGGAGCCCTTGGGAAGTACACACGGAGAGAGTGTGTGGTTGAGAACCGCTGGTGTAGGGTATAAATATACAGGGTGACTACAGGGTATCCCTCGCTTTACGCGGTTTTGCTATAACGTGATTTTTTTACGAATTCCAACAGCAAAATCAACTTGGAGTTCAACTTTAATCTTGGAAATGGGCTTTCAAATTGAAGATATAAATAACTGTTAATATCTAATACATTAATTGTTAATACTTTAAACATTGATTTGACTAATTTAATTAATTAAACAACTACAATAATTGCCCATAATATTCAATTACCTAACCATATATAAGCTATAATAATTGAATAACTATAATTGTTAATTAATAAACGCCAGGAAATAATAAATTCATGGTGGTGAATTGATTCATTAAAAATGGTTTTTGACTTTGGTTAGAGTCCAAAATGAAAACGTTTGCATATGTATTTCGGGTTTTTACCAACTCGCCTTGGTAAAACCTAGGTCTTACCGGTGAATCCTAGGTTTTACCATTTTTACTTCCTTATTTTTTTACTTCGGGCTTTTACCGTACCATATACATGGCGCATAGCCAACGGGATGGGGGGGGGGGTTATGACATTTTACTGGTGAATCGTTGATCCCCTAGAGCTGCGGTTCTCAACATTTTTTGACTCGTGGTGCTCTTTTTGCCACATAATTCCTATGGCGGAGCCCCGTAGATCTATTTATTAATTATTCAGCAAAAAATTACTGATTTATTTTTATTATTCTAAAGTAATTATAATTATTGTTTTTCAAATTCCTGTTTTTTAATTTTATTTTCCTCGAGTGGTCGCGGAGACGGAGATTCAAATGCTCCGCGGAGCACCGGTTGAGAGGAATATTTCCAGTTAGAAAAAGTTTCCAAATTATACAACCTATTGAAACATGAATGACACATCTGGTGCTATACGTTATTTATAAAAACTTTTTCTTACTGGAAGTATACCTCTACGATCAACGGTTTCACCAGTAAAATGCCATACCCCTGTATATATATACACTGAAGAGCCAAAAAAAACTGGTGCAACTGCCTAATATCGTGCAGGGCCCCCGCGAGCCAACCCCTTATCTTTATCTTTCCCATGTTTAATTCAACTCACTTTACGCGATTCCGTCTTAACGCGACTATTTCGCGGGACCAGTTATTCGCGTAAAGCGAGGGACGCTCCGGATACTAATATATGATCTGGGCCCGTTTGTAGCTTAGCGGATGCGGACCTACATCTACCTACAATTTCGGGTGGTGTTTTGGGAGTGGTTCTCAAACTTTTGTCGTCCAAATTGCTCCCTTTGGTGGACATGTATGGGAGACTGGATAAATCCGGATAAATGATTTAAAAGTAAGAAAAGGGAGCTGCGCACGCGCGCTAGTAAGTGATGTCTAGGGCAGCGGTTCTCAACCGGTGCTTCGCGGAGCCCTTGGGGCTCCTTGTGCACTCTCCAGGGGCTCCGCGGCCGCTCGAGGAAAATAAAAAAAAAAACAGTAAAATTAAAAAAATTAATTACAACTATTTTAAATAGTAACAATAAATCAGTATCTTTGATGAATAATTAAAAAATTGGCCTACGGGGCTCCGCCATAGAATTTTTTTACTTAAAAGGGCTCCGCGCGAGTCGAAAAAGGTTGAGAACCGCTGGTCTAGGGCAAGATAAGGCACCTAGGAAAAGGAGCAAATTCATCGCCTTCCATCTTTGAACAAAAAACTGGTTTTACAGCTCCAAGTGACGTCTGTTCGTTGAAAAAAAGAGCAGGATAGGGAACACACTGAGAGAGAGAGATTTGGCTATAGCAATAACACTGACGCCACATTTCGCTCAAAGATGGCAAATGAGTGATGAGTCGGTCTTTGGTTTCAACGAGAGTGAATGGGTGAATGGTGGCTGAGTAAGACAAGGGAAGACCTGCGAAAAGGGAGCCACGGAGAATAAAATTTTGAAAACTAAATGCATAAGGGCTCCTCCGAAAGACTCGGCCCAAGTGTCCTGCTCAAATAGGTTTAGGAAGGAGAGACAATGTCTCTATTTCTCTCTCATGTCATGATGCATCGATTACGCGTTCATAGTCACATATAGCACAATTACGCGAAGTTCCAGTCACAAGCTTCTCGGTACGATTGCGATCTCCACTTCGCACGAAGACCCATTGGGTCACGTCCATCGTTGTTCGACCCATTTTCACAGAAGATCACCCTTTGAAATCATGGTTCGCATCTTCTCGCATCGTAACCGATCATTTCGGGTACCGAAAATGGGACGTGCCAACCAAAATGTCTAAGAATAATATAATCCTCTTTTCCCTTCGATGGACTTCAAATACAGCCATATTGCGACAATGGTGTCGCCGCCACCGACGCCATCTTGTAATCTGACGATCTATAAGATCGATCCTCGATTAAATATCTAATCTCCCACAATCGGCCTTTGTCCGAAATAATATTCATTAGGATAGTTTCGCGGACATTTATACCGTTCATTATATTATGCTAGATAATACGCTAATTAGCGTTGCGTAGTGTGGGGGAAAAATACTAAGCTTAATTCCGTTTAGTCGCTAATGACGTCCATGACAGCGCGAAACGTCATTAAAATTATGAGCACATGCGCGTCGTGGTACTGAAGACGTCTCTGTGTCCCTTTGTCTCCGAAGATTAAGTGTACGATTAAGAATTATTTTCGGATTATAATAATTGGTCATGTCGATGGACGATACAACAGTCGATGACCAGCGCTACGCCACTGTCGTCGCTAATAGGCGGACGGCACGTGAATCTTGTCCCCGATCTGTATGATATTTATGAAATAATCCATTAAGATACGGACTCTTTCTTCTCTCTGCCACTGAGCTGAATATACGGGTAATGGGCTCCCAACCTATTGTACGCGGCTCCTGGGGAGGGGGATGGGGTCAGTTGAAAAATTAGCGGCAACGGTGGAAAAAAATCGTCGGTGAAGTAATGGGTATGACAATATACAAGGAAATTATGAGAATTTCCTATTTAAGGAGAGGGGAATAGAAAACCTGCAATATATTTATAGAAGTACTCATAACCCACATAATCATTTTTAGTGGGCAAGCTTCCTCGGCTTTGTACGCAAGCTTCATTTATACATACTTTAAGGGGATTAACAAGCATTATACGCATGTGTTGGGATGAGCAAGAATCTTTATATATGTGTCTATGGATGAGCGAGTATTTTATGCATGTGTGTGGGATATGCGTATGCCAGATTTTTTTTTTTGCGTGGTGTGCTGAGAGAAATATGACACTCTATTGTTATATTATGATTGTTATTCCGTCTTACCCAGACTTACTCGGACACACTGTCGCCGGATTAGAGTTAATTAGCTAGGCATATCTAGGGAAAGGCTGGAGTCCTAGGCATTTCTATAGGGATAGGCAAGATTTCCCCGCATTTATACGATAGGAAAGAATTCTATCATTTTTGCGGATAGGCAAGAACTCCCTACGTATTTTTATTGATCGGTAAAAACTCTATTACGTAATTTCTGAGGAGTTTCACAAAAGCCCACTTCACGTATCTAGGAATGAACAAACATCTTATGCATGCCTAGGGATGAGTAAGCGCCTTATTTATGTATAGAGATGAGCAAGCATATATCTTATGCGTGTCTAGAGGATGAGCAAGAATCTGACGCCTATTTAGGAAGAATGGCTTGAATCCTAAGTACTTCTAGGGATGAGCAAGCATTTTATATGGATGTCTAGAGATCGGCAATATTTTTGACCAAATATTGCTGCTTCTTGCCATGTCCCAACAAGTTTTACTGGATATTGTTTGTTTACAAAGTAATTATGTTGTGACTCGTTGTTCCCAAGAGACAATTACGTAATGGGATGGGGGACACCGGGAGAAATATTGCCCTTGTCGTACGTAAAATCTCTTCATGGTACCTTGCAACCGGGCCATCCGGTCACTCAAAACAACAGTTATCTTTTGAGTTTACCGAAGAAATTTTCAGAATTTTTTTTTTTTTCAGTTGGCAAGAAAATTTCGCCCAGCGGATAAATACGTCCAAATTCCAATGAAATGGGGGAGGGGGGAGAGGGTGAGATGTGGGGGGTGGTTGAAGATTGTATTGGTGGACCGGATCCGGGCGAGATCTAGATCTCGACCAGTGACCAGCTAAGGATTGCAGCTAACCGCTTGAAAATAGATCGGGCCCTGATTGGAACGGATCATTAACAACGCTACGGTACGGGACGGGAAGAACTCAAGGTCGTCGGAACGTTATTATCTGTGTTGGTCATCACATCACATCACCAAGATGGCGGCGGATCTGTTTCCAAGGATGCGTGAATTCTTACCAGAAAGAGAAAGCCGTTTGTTTCTCTTAAAAACGACGGGAAAAGCCATTAACTTTGTGGAGATGAGTGATAAGAATGATAGCTTCTTTCGCACTCGTAAACTAAGCCGATCTCTGCTCGACTGCAATATGACCACTTTCTCATTTTACCAATACCAGGAGAAATGATTTACGAGTCATCCTTGGTCATCTGGAATCCGGCATTTATATTTGACCATATCGTGTGCGTAAAACTCATTTCCAACGACATATTCTTCATCGCAAGCTTTCTTGTCTATAATAAGTAGATCCCGGATTATTTGCAAATGCTAAGTGCATATGTATTGCACATTTTAGCGCTTTTTTTAGTTAGTGTACGCATATAAATGCATAAAATGACAGAAAATTTAGAATAAATGCATATTTTTATCTTTTATTTTTCTATTGATGACATTGTATTAATGCTTGCACAAGATTATTTTTATGTCTCCATTCTTCAAATTTGATCAAATTTCTGTAATTTTTTAAAGAAAATATTTTGCTATTAACCATTATTAATTTTAGGGCATATTTTTAGGCACTTTTAAATGCAAATTTTTGCACTTGTGTGTTAATTTTTCGTCCGTATTTTCATCTTACCGTATATTTTTCTTTTACTTTCCAATTCTACTGAGAATCTAGACCATAGTTTCCCAACCTTTTTTGCCCCATCGCCCCCCAACGCAATCTAACCCATAGGAACCTATGTTATACCCGTAGCTTCTACCTCCCCCGGGGCCGTTAACGCCCACGTTGGGAATAACTGATCTAGACCATAGTTCCCAACCTTTTTTGTCCCATCGCTTTCATCAGAAATTTTTTTCTCCCATCGCCCCCCCCCCCAATCTAACCCATAGAATCCTATGTTAAACCCGTAGCTTCTACCGCTCCCCTGGAACATTCCATTGCCCCCCAGGGGGCGTTAACGACAACTACTTTGGGAATCACTGATGTAGACCGTGTTGTCTTAAAAATATGAAATATTTTTAATGACATCTTACTCGGTGCGCCAAAAACGAGAAAAACTTTTCGCCAGTTTGTCGGCACTCGAAGTAACATTCTCCCCTATTGATAAGTGCAGTACAGAGCCACTTTAGCGATCTCTAAATGTTTCGCGGATCCTTCAAGTGATCTGGAAATGTGTCCGGGCCGCTTAACTGCTCTGGAACTGCACCACGCATCGCTCAAGTGATCCGTAATTATATGCCGCGGATCACTTAAATAATCTGAGAATGTGCTGCGTGTAACTTGAGTGATGTAGAGCCGCACTGGGGGCCACTTAAGTGCTCTAAAACTACGTCACATGTCACTCAAGGGATCTCTAAATATGTCGCGGATCGCTTAAGTGTTCTGGAACTGTGGCCCGGGTTATTTAAGTGATCTGAAAATGTGCCACGGGCCGCTTAAATGTTCTGGAATTGGGACACTTCCACGGGACACAGTAAATGTGCCGCTTAGTTCATTTTTACAAAATTAGGTTTGGGGGGGGGGCAGGCCGCATCAGATAATTCCCCGGGGCCATATTTGGTCCACGGGCCTTTATGCAATTTATCATTATATATGGCTTAGAGGGTAGGTCGCAATGAATTTATTAAAGATAAATTTTGAGTTCATAGCCTGCCTTCAAATAACATTGAAATTAACAGAAATTGATTATAATAACATATAAAGGTATTTTCTTCCGAAATTTCAATTAAAAAAAAAAATTTTGATCGTGTGGGGGGGGGGGGCGCACGAGTCCCCCCGTCTACGTCTCTGATCCCACCAATATGCGTTAGGATTCAGAGGGGCAGAGCTGATGAAATTTTGCTGACAAGGGGGGAGGAGATCAGAGTTTAGCTGACTTTTGCTGACAGGGGGGGGGGGGTCAAAAATGGCTAAAAATTTCCTTACGTAATACCTGTACAGCCCCTAATTATAATTTCAGACAGCCATAGAGGATGTTCTGCGCAGCTTACTAACGTTAATTTACAGTAAACAAACAACAACTGTTAAAATTTTGAAACAAACTTGACAATTTATCTAATATAATATTGCTCATAAAATATTTGTTGGCATCATACATTATCGAATTTTTCTATGCGGCACACTGATCGAAATTCGATCATCAATTTCAATCGAAGAATCACAACAGTTGTATTTTTTATTTGATAGGTGACAGTAGTGTGGTTTTACTTCAATGATGCATTACGTGCAATATAATATACACTGTGTACTGTAACTTGTTTTTAATATTTCCTTAAAAAAAGAACATTTTTAAGAAGAATTTTTATTTTTATTTTTACTCGTTTATTAGTTGTGGCAGGGCGGAAACTAGGGTTTTTGTGTTATTACGCCGCCCGGGGCAAATAGGATTTTACCGACCCTACCAATTCAAAATTCGATCATTTTAAATCGATGTTCTTTGTTTCCACTTAAAATTTTCCGCCCGGGGCAGTTGCTCCCCCTGTCCCCCCTCTAGTTCCGGCCCTGGTTAGTGAACAACAGTAACAAAGAAAGGCACCATTTTTTTTTTCGATTTTCTTGCTAAGTAGAGAAAAATCTCCTATATATTGTACAAGATAGCGTATTACTTTGGCATTTTGCGCAGATATCGAAATTATGTTCGGAGAGAAACAACAGGTTTGTACAGGTGAAATAAAAGAGAATGATGGTACACCTATAGATTCCCCCCCTCTGTTTGATAGAGCGAGGGACTAGGTCAGTGAGTGACCAAACGAGTGATCTAGAAAGTTTGCAAGCATGTGACTAACAAAAGAGTGTGAAAGCATATGAATGACCAAAAGAGTGACCTAGAGATTGTATGAGTATAGGGTGTATAAGTTATAGCGTGTGAAAGTACAGGGTGGGCAAAAAGTCCGCAGAAACTTTAAAAATGAATGAAAACCGGAAAAATAACCGAAATAAAAAACGGTTGGCATCGCGAGGTCACGGGAATTATTTTAAGACAGGAGGAAAAAAAAACAGCCGTTAGGTGGCGCTGGTACGAGCGACAGTGGAAATATGCAAATGAGACGGTTATAAGAACTTGCGCTCCTAATCCACAACCACTTCACTGTTGTAAACCGTGTATAAACCTGCTACATTCTGCCGTTGTTGGATTTGTGACTCGCCTGCAATGTGTTATCCCCTGTGTTGGTGATGGTCATGTGGAACACATACTGCTGTAATAAACGATTTGGAGGCATTCTGTTCGTTATTTGCGTATCTTTTCTTTGACTTGTGAACATGCGAGTGCCCAAAACAGCGTATAAGCATGTGAATGACTAGGAATGACTTGGAGACAGAGGCGTATTTATGGTTTTGTCGCCCTCACCCATTTTCATCTAATTTTCTTGACCACTTTTTCTTCGAATTCATCGTCCTGTGCTAAACCGCTTCGCTCCTCCGCATGTAAATATGCCTGTTTCTCTAACTCCTTCTTGTGGTCGCTCACATGCTTGTGCACTCTTTTGGTTACTCTCATGCTCACACACTCTCTAGGTCACTCTTTTGGCCATTCACATACTTCCAAACTGTTTCAGTCACCCACATGCTCGCACAATGTTTTGGTCATTCACATGCTTGCACACGCTTTGCGTCACTCTTTTTAGTCATTACCATGCACACATGAGCTCTAGGCTATTTCACTCTTTTTGTCATTCACATGCTTGCACACGCTCTAGGTCACGTTTTCGCTCACTCACTCACATTCGTGTGCACTCTTTTGTTTAACACGAATGTGAGTGAGCAAACTCTCTAGGTCAGTTCATGACCTAGTTCGTGACCTCATCGTCTCTCTCTCTCTGGACAGAGGCGGATTCATGTGGTTATAATTTTTGCTGCCTTTTACTCCCATTATGTACTCGTTTTCTTAGTCACTCATTCCTATTTTTGCTGCCCTGGGCTGTAGACCACTAAGACCCCCCCCCCCTGTAAATACGTCACTGGAGATGGGACTGAGCAACCCTATGGCGGAAAATTTGAGGAATGAGTCATAAAAAACTAGATTAGGAGAAGTGCGGCAAAATTTGAGTAGCCCACAAAACCATAAATCCGCCTTTGATGGCGATATAAATACTTCGAACGCATACAGATATCTTCAAGTTCCTAATGTTATCAGTTCCGCGCAAACTTAAAAACATGTGTAAACAAACAGACACTATTTGTGACACAAACAGCAGGGCATTTTCGGTCACAAACAGACACACACATTGTTTTTTTCCATCCAAATACTTGAAAACATCCGCCATTGCGGTTCAAAATACGCAATTTCCCAAGCAAAATGGCCACAATCCGTATCTCTTAACATACATTCATAATCAATGTATCATTCCCAGCGTGCGGGCGATTTCCAAGTGGTGCGAGGGCCCCCATCACAGCAAAAAAAAAAAAAAGGCGTCGTTGTTCATATCATTTTGAAGGGGGTACCCCCTCCGTTTTGCCTCACCTCATTAATGAGTAGCGTTATTTTTTTGTTAGAAGGAGAGACAAAAACGTATGTCGAAGGATATACGGTTGGTCACCAATCCATAAAAATGGCGGATGCTGAAGTCTCTCAACATCCTCTTCATCATAACGCAGACAAATCATCAGCTGAGCATGAAAATACACTTCTCGTACCCGGGACCCCCCCCCTCCCCCCAATCCCTTTTCATACCCCCACAACCCGAAATACACATATGCGTAAAATATAGTACGCATGTGTACGCATTTTTTGCGTACGTACGGTATACGATCATTTAAAAGGACCCAAGAGAGGAAGTTTAAACTTTGGTGGGAAGGGAGAGGGGGGGGGGACCCTCAAGAGAATCATTGGTAGGGGGGACTCGTACGGGAAGAACGGAAGAAGGAAGGGGGAGAGGGGATGGGCAAAGATCCATATGGTAACATCTGCTGAGTCAGGTGCCTTCACCCCATAAAAGTCTTTCCCTTCCACTTAACACCCCCCCCCCCCCAGAAGACCTGGGGTTTATACCAGTGTAAACACTAATTTATTGATTTTTTAAAGGTCCCCGCAGTGCCGATTTGTATATTGGCTGCAATCGCTGACTTGGAAACAGGTGATCAGATCTTCACAGGTTGTGAATCCGACTCATTTGACGTCGTGAAGAAGGAGGCCCCTAGCGTCTTTTTAGAGCGGGCCCCCAGGCTAATTTTTTTGCCCCCACGGAAACCTGATAAATTTTCACGGCTTCTTTCTAATAATGACATAAAAAATACACTAATTACCATCACGGGTGCCAGGGTGACTATGACCTTACATGGGACCTTAGGCCAAAATGTCTGGTGCTGGTGTTTTTTGAATTTTTTACATTTTAAACTTACCTTGATAGGTCCGTGAAAACTTCTATTCTGGGTGCAAAACATGTCTTCTTCTTAAGGGCCTGGCTCCAGGGTAATGGGCCACCGTTCCAGACAGGAGGACTCAAGGTGAACTAATCAGATGCAGAAAGAGTAGCATCTCGACTCTCGGGAGTTCATCTCGCCCCCAGGACCCCTACAGCAATAGTGCGCAATCTATTCAGTACGCAGACCAGATATGCAGTAGTTATACCTCTAGCGGGCCAGAAACTTGTCTATAAACTTGTGACCATATTACCCGTATTTTAAGGAATATTTCCTTAAATTGGGCCGTTTCAACTTTTTTTATGAAATCTCCTGTTTTCTCACCTACTTTTAACAAGACAATTTTTTTGGCTGCAATTAGAAATTTTAGGTGCCTTTGGCAATTTTAGGAGCCTTTGACAATTTTTTCTGACTGCAACTGGCACGATTACTTCCATTCGACAATTTTTAGGCAACATCCCGTATTTTTTTATGCAAGAAATATGGTCAGCTCGGGTAGGTATGGTGTTGCGTGTGTATTGATAATTTTCAACCGATAGAACTTTCACGGGCCAGATGGGACCCCTTGGTGGTCCGGAGCTTATGAACCCCTGCCCTACAGTTTACGGTTCGGCTATCTAAACTTAATCAAGATTAAATACGTGTTTGATGTATTTTAATCCTATTTTTTACGGCCCTCCGCACGTGCTCAAGTCAGGCCCTGTATAATGCGGCTCGTAAATAAGCTCTAAAATGAGGCCCTACTCGGCCTGATAGCTCTCACGTAATCACATTTGAAATCGCCACATCATTCCCTTCCTTTAAAAAAAAATAAATTAGTAGGCCTCATTAGGGCCCAGTAACAAGACAACATACCTAAAAATAGAAGGGGGGGGGGGAAGAACGAAAATTTATCATACAATAAAATATAAAACCCCGGGTGTCCGATTCCAAGAGAAACGGAATATAATTAAAAGCCTAGGCCGCTCTAATTAACTAGTCCGTGAAGGTAACCAAAGGGCCCAGAATCGAATTTCATTTGGAGATTCTTGTTAGTAGAATAAAAAAAAAAAGGGCCCATCCGGTGCATCAGGGCTCTGACGTCGCTGTGTTTACAAGCACAAACAGCTGGTGTGTGTGTGCGTAGTACCATAGGCTTGGCATCGTAGTAGTAGTAGTAGTGTACGGCCGGATGCTGTTTTTTTTACTATTATTATTAAAAGGCCCCTGATACATATATTTTTTTATATATCTCGCTTCCCACCTTCGGGGCCCTTTTCCATGGTAAGATGCACTGCCCTGAATTTCCGGGAAGGGGTCTGTAGTCTGGATAGAAAAAAAGGCTCTTTCTTCCGTTTCCTCCGCACAATACACGTAGCCTATGATATATCTTTACCCAATAGGCCTGGTAGGAACCGAAGAGATATAGAGCATCTTTCCCTGCCATTTAAATAGCAGATGTTTCTTACTCCTGCTCTCGGTTTTTAAAGGGCCTCCATGCTACATTTTTTTTTAAATGTCTGATCCTTATAGGCAGTAAGTAGGCAGGCCCTTTAAAACGTCACGGCCTCATCCTGCCTCGTGATCATCCATGGCCGGTGCCACTCCTAGAACAGAGCGATCCCATGCATTTTTTTTTTTTAGAATCGAAAGGGTATTTAATACCTATCTTAAGAAGGAGGCCTAGGAGGGGGGGGGGGGCTGTTTTATTTGATGCTTATATGTGATAGACTTCAGGTGCGGATGAATATTGAAGAATATTAGTTACAATGGTGTCTGAGAATATATTAAAATATTTAAAAAAAAATAATTTTTTTGTTAATGGTTTGCATGGCCTCCTTCCCACCCGTGGGACTCGGGCCCCCACAAGGATAGGCTGACGGGGCTTTTGCCCTGGAGAGTGGGTTTCTCATCACTTTTTGTTGTTTTTTTCTGCACTATAAATTCACCCTAGAGGAGCCCGTGTAAAGTTCGGTTTGCTAGTCTTAGGGCCATAAGGGCCATAGCCCTGTCAGCCCCACAAGGGTGGGGATGACAGGGCTACTAAACACCAGACATGCAAAGTTTGACAGGCCTTTTTTTTTGTGACAGGGCTGCAGCCCTGGGAACCTGGACGATTGTCACCATTTTTTGTTTTTTCACGCTATAAATTAACTATAGAGATGCCCGTGAAAACGCTGGCAGGGAGGCCAGCTAAAGGTCCCAGCCTAGGGCCCTGCTCCAGGATGTGGGAGGCCATACTTGTCCATACTGAAGATAAGCCTAGGGGCTGTGGATGTTGTGGATGTTTTAGGATGTGGGGACCATGGACCCGGGATACATCATTATTTCTCGTCATTTACTTTAGGGGGGGGGGGGGGCTCACGAAGGATTCTGTCTGTAGGCTTACCCGGCTTAAAAGACCGACTTCATGATGTTGGAGGGGGGGGGGGTTAAATGCATGTCGACAGACATACTTGAAGAAGTTTCCCCCCACCCTGGATAAATCACAAACATTTAGAAATATACATGCAGACCATGAATTTTCGGATCAAAATCACAGCCCGGGGCCCTTGCAGCCCATGGTATGTGCTCTAAATATGTCCTATCTCTATTTTAACAACATCACGATCTCTGGGTGAATAGCCCCCCCCCCCCCACCGACAATTTTTTCTGATTTTATTTCAACTACAACGCAATGACGAGGCCTCCCATACATTTGAAGCACTTGAAGTCTTTGAGACAGCCCTGTCGTCAAAGAGTTCTCTTGACCACTCCTGGAAATAACCATGGTTCCCGCATCCTGCAAGAGGTTCCCCCCCCTCTAGGCTCGGATCTTTGGTAGGTCTCTCCATAGTTAATTTTTTTGTGTGAAAAACAGAAAATTATGAGAATCGTCCCGGGCCTCTGGGCTGAAGATATTTCACGGAATTTCTCATGGATACTTTCAGATAATTATCACAAATTATAAAATATTTTATAAAGGCTTCAATGATGTGCCCCTACACGGAAGACAAACCTCGTCCCATGTTGTTGCAGCCCGGGGGCGAAGGATAGGATTTTTTTACATTATAAATTCACTATGGAAGTGGGGGGGGGGGGGAGCAAAATCTTGGCTAAGGGGGCCATCAAGTAGCTTCCAGTTTAGGGGAGATCTGGGCTCCCAGATTTAAGGCTGAGTTTGAGAATTTAGGGGAGTCTTTAGAGAAAATTGATTTTCTTTCTCAAATTATACTAAAAATTATTTAAAAATGCATAATTTTTTGTGACGTTCGGTGGGGCCCAGGGTGAAAATTCCGATCTTTTTTTTTTTAAAAACTTTGTAAAATTCTCGCCAGCACAGGCATGGGGAGGGGGGGGGGGCGTCTGAAAAGCATCGCGGGCCCCGGGAAAATTGATTCTTTGCTTCCTGGAAGTGCAATTTATTGTCGAAAATTATCGTGCTAGAGCTCATTATCATTATTCCTCGCACCTGGTTCCGAAGCCTTCGGGCCGTTTCCAGATGGTGGTCCACGTGTTACAAGACGACCCTGGACAGGGGCGTGAGGGGAAAATTCCTACTTTTTAGCAATAATGAGTGAAATTCTAGAGACTTTAGAAATTTTTTGTTGTTTTTCCTTCTCACCGGAAGACTAAAGAATGCGAGGAATTTCCTCTTTGTTCGCACGACATGGTGTACATGTACGACATGTCAACAGCGACGACGACGACGACACCCACGTCGAATGCCACAGGAAGTTATCTCATTATAACGAGAAAAAAAGAAGAGTGTAAATAAATAAAGTGGAAAAATCAGGTGCTCGCGCATCATTCCGAGACAATTCGAATTTTGCTGAACGGGTGCTCCCCTCTTGAAGCATATCCCACTAAACAATTGATGAATATCTGCTGAGCCAGATTTATGGTTACGCCGCCTATGGACTACACGACTTTGTAGGCGCCGTTTTCCATGGCCCCCACAAGGGGGTGGGCTGACAAGGCTCCAGCCCTGGGGCCCGAGGCGATTTTCACCATTTTTTTGCTTTTTTGCACTATAAATTCATCGTGAAAGGGCTCGTGAAAGCGTGGGGGGGGGGGGGCACAAAAGATCCCAGCCTAGGGGCTAGGGTGTGGGGGCCATGTCCTTCTCCCATTTCTCGAAATCACGAATTCGCATTATGCCTGCCCCCCCCCCCCCCGTATGTACACTGTGCCTCTCTAAGTCACTCCTTTGTTCACTGTCATGCTTACACACCCTCATTCACATGTTTGCGCACTGTTCTTGGTCACTCATGTGCTTGCACACGCTGTAGGCCACTCTTTTTTGTCACTGACTGACATGATTCCTCACTTTATAGGTCACTCGTTTGATTATTCACGTGCTTGCGCACTCTTTGTCGCACACTTCACTTTGTCCTTCACTTCCTGGGCAGAAGTGGATCTATAATGGACTATATAAGTTACGGTAAAAGCCCGAAGAGAGTTTTAAGTTTGAATGACTAATTAGTTAATTAATTATGATCTTAATTAGCATCAGGATCGTTGTGATTGATAAATGACAAGCTTTCAAATTTATGAAAATTAGAAAATTCGCATTTTTACCAATTTTTATAAAAGTTACTAAATGTCAGCTTTTACCAACTCATCTTGATTTTACCACTCTTCGGGCTTTTACCGTTACATATATACAAATTTTGCCGCCTTTTTCTTCCATTCTACTAATTTTCTTGGAGATTCATTCTCAAATTTGCCACCACTCTGAACTCTCCGCTCTGGGCTGTAGCACACACACACTTTAAGCCCACCCTCAATTTAAATACTCGACTCAATGTCTAGTCGACCGTGCTCGAAGCCGATTTCTTGATACTCTAACCCCGTTATAGCGAACTCCAGGAGACCAACTCCCCGTAAGGATGTAGTAACTTTGCGAAGTAGAGCCATGCTGGATAGGGCATGTTTCTCGCATTAGGGACATTTGTCGTGGGCCCAAAATTCTGAAATTTAAGACTTCATTTAAGAAGTTAATTAACTTCTTGTTCAATTTTTGAACATAAAATTTTGAATATCCTGACGAAGACGCAAAGTAAAACTGCAGAATTTATTTTGAATGAAAAATATATGCAGGGTGTCCTGTAAGTGCTAATGCGGCCTTTATCTCATCAACCGTCCCTCGTTGAGGTATGGTTCTAATTTGAAGAATGCTCAAAAGGCGTTCAAAAAATTACCCTGTACCATTTTTGAGAGGGAAAATACAGTGTGTGACAAAAAAACCTAAATTTTCAGACGGTCCCCCTGTTCTCCAACTTCTCCACTGGCAATGTGGAAAGATAAGTTGAGGATGAAATTTGTGGTTTTTCTGATTCAGCGTCCGCGGCAACATCCCCAGCTGCGGCCCTGTGATCATGGGTAAATGATTACTAGAGTAGTGAACTGAACCCCTGGGTATGTACCTGTTAGGATCACTGGGTTTTACATCGCTGAGGCAAGGAGCCATGGTTGGATGAATTTTGGTGCAAGGGAGCCATGAAAAAATGATTCACATGTGCAAAAATCGGGACAAAAATTTTGAGAATCACTGGTGTGGGGATGAGGTGCCCCCCCCCAAACCTTCATGGTGCGCATCTGTATATAATTTAGTTGCTTAGGGAGGGACTTGTGACTATGAGTTCTAGTGTAGTACTATATCAAGAGGAATTTCGTTCTTGACACTTCGCCCCTGACTGTCAGAGAATGCGTGAGTGACCGTATGAGTGAGCATGGGAGTGTGTGAGTGATCGTATGACGGCTCAAGTGAGTGAGTGAGCGACCGTATGAGGGATCAAGTGAGTGAGCTGGTGAAAGAGTAAATCGTCCATAACTACACGTCGAGGGCCAAGTTTCCCAGTCAGATGGGGACGGACGGACTTTGAACATCATATCCCCGGGGAGAGCACAAAGCTCTTGATACGGGCCCTGTCATCATCAACACAGAGAAGATGATTACATCACAGGCTTACGTTACTTCCTTAATACGGGAACATACGGCTCATTAATGCCAGACGGCAACCGGTCATCATCACAGTGGCAAGTGTGACCTGTCACCATCAACAGCAAGACAATCCCCGCTAACAAAAGCCTCGTAAAAGGTCACTGGCCGAGACACGGACGTACAAAACGAGCCATTTGCATCATCTAATGATCGTAATCTGTACAAATTTATAGCACCAGTCGAAGAACTCCCGATGATCCTAGGGGATTTTATTCCAAGCCATCCGGATAAGGCATGCATAAATATATATGCTATATAACGGGCAACACGAATTTCGGCCTCTTTCAAGGCTATTTAAAAAGTCAGATGGCCTATCTACGGCCTTCCCACGCAAGGCCGTACGAGGAAAATAAATAAATAAGACCCGCAACAAAGGACTATTTAAAAGTGCCGTGGCCTATGCCCAACCACGAAACGGTTTTTGTTTTAAATGGCCGATGACCTAGATAATTTAGAGATAGTGACCAGTTTAATACATGGCGTTTATATCGTATTTATTTTGACTTCTTTATTGGTCACGCGAGGTTGTCACTGACACCGAAGAGTGTCTGAATGAATGACAAACAGGCACAGTAGGCTTTGCGTGTGTGTGAAAGCAACGCTCTCGTTTCTTGAGGAATGTTTCGAGAGACGGGGTTCAGTGGGAATGTTTCCCAACGAGAGGTCCGAGCACGTACAAGGACTGCCGTTGACCTGTCACGTAGACAACATACCGTATGATGATGATGATGCTATAAATACTGATATATAGGTAAAGGAGAGTTTGTGACATTCATTAGGAGTTCATGGAAATTTCGGATCATTGTGGTAGTTTGATAATTTTTGTCGTATCGAAGTCATTTCTATGTAATAGGGCTAGTTAGATGCGAGCCTATCCCTATGGTTTCTATATTCAAGAATTTGGACCTGGACCTGTTGAATAGGTGGTCAGTAAGATAACCTAGAACCTAGGTCATTCGAGTATTCCGAAAAATTTCATTAATTTTTTTTGCGATGTGTTTTTTTAAATCAAAGAAATTAAATTTAAGACTTAACAAATGATGCCCTGTAACCATGGGTATTAGCTCTCAAAGTGTGTGCAGTGGCTCCTAGGGACTGATTTCTACATAGGCTAGAAGGACATTTGCCCAGGATCCCCATAATTTTGTGGGTTGCAAAATATAAACATACATTCATTAACAAAAAAAACTCATCTGTGATCCTAGTTGATAAGGCTCCATAATTTCCACTTTGTCCAGGGCCCCCTATCATGCCCAAGTCGTACCCTGGTGACTACCAAACATCATCGGGGAGAAAATTGATGAGCGCTTGAATGATGGCCAATAGAAATCAGAACTTAAACGAATATTTGCACGACTGTTATATCTGGGGAGCGCAGGTATATGACTTTCACGATAGCGGATCCCCCATTTGTCCCAAGAGCACCGTGGGTAAAGAGAGCTGAGGTAAATAACCCCCCACCACTCGACATGAAACTATCAGGGCAAGGGAACCCTGGATAAATGAGGTAAGTAAACCCTTTGCTTTTCCATATCAGGGTAAGGGAACCATGGGTAGGGCTGCAACTTGATGCTTGGTCAGCTGGGGCAAGCTCGCATTTTGGTTATCCAATGTGGAAAGATAGGTTAAGAGGGTGAAATTTGCCCTTCCTCTGGTTTAGAGTCCGCTGCAACGACCCCGTTTGCTCCCCCTGCCCAGTTGCGGCCCTGTGACCCATGAGTAAATGATTACTAGAGTAGGGAAACCACCGGGTGTATGCCTGTTAGGGCGAACGAGAAACGTATGCATCGCTGAGGCAAGGGACCCATGGTTAAACGGATTATAGTGCGAGGGAGCCATGGGAAAAAAAATGACTCGCATGTGCAAAAATAGAAGACAAAAAATTTCGAGAATCACTGATTTCGGAATGAGGGGTTTCCGCCCTTCATATGGTGCGCATTTGTTTATAATTTTTCGCAAGTATAGTGGACGCAAATGCCTAAATTCATTGCTAAAAATTGCCACTTCATTAATTCCTAAAATAGAAAACCGTCATTTAGTCAGTCTGAATTCGATTGTTCTTCAGAGCCATGGTGCTCGCGGACATCGTATTGGGTACCCCCCACTGCACTGTAACTTTCTCGCAAATTTAAGCTAAAAATGAAGACTAAAATTAGGCAATTTCCCGATGGATGTCCTCTCGTCCACCTGTCTGTAATGGTCACAGGTTGCTTTAAAAGACCGTACGGAATTCTTTTTCTTTCCTCCCATAGAGAGAGAGAGAGAGAGAGAGAGTCTATTTCAGCTCTCGACACAAGGTGCTTCCTTACATACAAAGAACCTGGAGGTGCTTGGAGATGAACATTTTGTTCAGGTTGGAGAAGGTAGAAGAAGCAGCAGCAGCTGACGATGACGACGACCTGTTCAACCTCATTCACGACCATCACGAAATCGCCAGGTGGTCGATCTCTGTGAGGAGGGAAGGGCCCCCGCTCCAACAGGTCCTCAACATCTGCTGCTGCTGTATAACATTGATAATAAACATTGACAGGAAGAGAGATCATTGCCAAATTCGTGCCCATGATAATGTCAATTTCAGCGTTTATGTTACGGTAAATGCGATAAATCGGTTATATTATACATAATAACCGGTTATTATGCATGCTTACCAATCGTCTGGGTAATTTTGATAAATTTATCACCTTTACCGGCGAATAAGCATAATGCCCGAGCGTCGTTAGTAAATTTTATAAATACCAAAAAAAATTATCACTTTTACCAACGATTATGTATAATAACCAGTGTCGTTGGTAAATTTAATGAATACAGTAAAACCTCTCTTAACGGACAACCTTCAGACAGGGCCGTCTTAAGAGCATCATGGGCCCCCGGGCCAAGTGGTTTTTCTGAGGCACTACCTTGGAAATTCTAGAAAATGTCAACCGGATCTCATTTTTGTGAGGCCCCTCTTCTCCTGAGGCCCCCCAGGCCCGTCCCGGGTGGGCCCATGCGTTAAGACGGCACTGCCTTCAGATGCGGTCACTCCTCTTTTACGGTCAAATAATAATTTCCACTCGTGTAAAAAAAGTATGCATTTCAAACCCCTGATTAAAGGTCACCCTCTCTTTTACAGACAGATTTTTTCGCACGCCGCAGGTGACCGCAAAAAAAAAAAAGTTTTACCGTACTTGAAATTTATCGCATTAATCTATGATTATGCATAATACCCTAGTGCAATTGGTGAAATTGATAAATATGAAATTTTTTTTAACGAGTCTATGATGTGTGATGAATGTAGTCTGATCGTGATATAATAACAACAAATTTTACGTTCGTACCCCGATATAATGGCACAATATATGTAAGAATTACCATGTGTAGTATATCATACAGTAAGATTTATCATGTTTACCAACGATGCGACACTTGGCTATTATGCATAATCACCGGTAAAAGCGATATTTTTTTAGTACTTATTAAATTTACCAACGATGCTTGGGTGCTATACATAACCGCTGGTAAAAGTGATTAATTTAGGGAAATTTATCAAATTTACCAACGACGCTTATGCACTATTCATAATCGCTGACGGACCTCTAAACGGGCCACATCTGGCCTGTGGGCCGTAGTGTGCCAATCACTAGCTCAGTGCAAGGGCGCTCAACATTTAGGACTGTGCAGGTCACTTCATTGGTTTGTAAACGTTTCTCAGGCCACTGATGTGATTTGTAACACCGCGGGTCACTAGGTGTAAATGTTCCGCGGGCTTCTTACGTGATCCAGGAATGCACCACGGTGTAAATATAGCATGGGACGCTCAAGCGATCTGAAAATGTGCCACTTTCAGTGATCAATGCACCACGGGTAGCGCAAGGGCGTAGCGGGGGGACGACGACGACGACTTGGGGGTCTGGTTCCCCCCCGAAATGTGAGAAAATGGCCGAAAAAGGGGAAAAAGATGGCCAAATCTATTGTTCTATCACTGTGGTCCCTCCCCGGACCACATTTCTGGCTACGCCTCTGGGGTAACGTAAGTTCTCCAAAAGTGTGCCGCTGTAATCAGTAAATATGCCGCGGGACGCTTAAGTGATCTGATAATGTCCTGCTGGCCAGTTAAGTGTTCTGAAACTTTACCGCTGGTCACGTAAACGATCTAGAAATGCGCCGCGGGCCGCTAGAGGGATCTCTAATTGTGCCTAGCTTTGGCGATCTAAATTATTGACATCCATTCATTTCAAGCAAATCCAATTCCTAATGGTCCTGAAAATCAATCCGATGACGAAACGATTACTTCTATTTCTGGGACTAATTATGGGACGGCGTCCCAATTTTTGTCTAAGTCACGAAATACGTCTCCTTAGTCAAATGAATGTATAAATGACAATGGACAGTTCGGGACCAGAACATCTTCAAAACAATGACGCGGAACAAGTTACGAACGAAACTAAAATGGGAAAATGACATCTTAACGACGTAACAATGTATGAACCAGATCCGGATAATAATACACAGGGTTTTGCAGTATAGTCCCGTATTTTCTTGAAAGAAATGTCCCGTGTCCCGAAATACTTTTTTTTTTTGATAAACATAAATTCTTTTTGCCCCGTATATTTAATTTAATTTAAGAAACAAAATCTCACCGAGATTTTTATCTGCGGTGGTAGGTTAATGAGTTAATGAGTTTGGGCACCTAGGGTCCAGACATTTTTGGGACGCCCTTGAGCGTAAGTCTTGAAATTAAATTAGAAGAGGGAGAACAGAGTGGGTTTCCTACTGGGGTTCCGTGACAGTTTTTTGGGGGTTCCGCATGATCAAACACTGCGGTACCCTTAAAAATCCCGGAACCCGGAAAGGGAAAGATTAGGAAAGGAAAGATTTAAGAAAGATTAAATCAGGGAAAGATTAGATTTGTCCGTTTGTTTATGCTGTTTATCCCAACTTTCCTCCGATTTTTGAATTCAAATGTATCGGTGAAAATATTGCACTTGGAAAACATGGAATTTTCTTTGTTGGCATCAGGAAAGATAGCGCAACAATTTTCTTTCTAACTGGGTTTTTGGGCATCGTGTGTCCGTATAAAAAGTTAATTCCCATACTTTAATAACTATAGAACCCCCTTGCAACATGAATGGCATATCTGAGAGCTACACGCCATTTGGATACTTTTTCTAATTTGAAGTATGCCGCTAGGATCAACGGTTCACCAGTAAATACTATACACCGTGTATATCAGTGGTTCTCAACCTTTGGAAGCCCGCGGCCCGGTAGAATTACATTTTTTCAGTGGAAGGCCCGGTCGACTAATAGGAAACAAATGGGGGGAAATCAAATAATGAATCACTCACGGCCCATCGTTCGAGGAAAACTGTTCTAGAGCAGTGGTTCTCAACTTTGAAAGCCCGCGGCAGCCAGGTTGATTTCTTTTATGTGAGTGTACGGTCCGGTCATACGCACGCCTAATGGGAAATAGATGGGTAAAAATAAACCGGTGAACAATTCACCGCCCTGTTCGACTGATTTCAGGGCCCGGTGTTGGGCCGCGGCCCGGCGGTTGAGAAACACTGCTTTATATTACATGTATGAAACATCATATTGAAACGGAACTACTGCTGTCACCTATCAAATAAAAAATACAACTGTTGTGATTCTTAGATTGAAACTGATGACCTTTATTAATTAATGCGTCGCTAAGAAAAAGTCAGTATAATAATGATATTGATAAATATTTTTTGAGTAATAATATTAGTTGAACTGTCAAGTTCATTTAAAAATTTTAACAGTAATTGTTTGTGTGCGGTAAATTAATGTAAGTAAAATGTGCTCAAAATTATAATTGTAATCATTAAACGATCGTAGTTCCCCAACCATATTTGTCCCATTGCAATCTAACCCACAGGACGCCTCTGCGGAGGGACGTTAACGCCCACGTTGGGAATCACTGGTCTATATTTTTTATGATTGAAATTCGGAAATGCCGAGTATGTTCTGTATTACTCTTGTGCATCTTATTAATGTTAGTTTACTATACACAAACAGTAACTGTTAAAATTTTTAAGTTAACTTGACAATTCAACTAATATTATTACTCAAAAAATATTCATCACTATCATACTACAGGATGTTTTGAAAGGAATCATCCGATTTAAAAAAAAATCTTAACTATTCAGCTTTCAGTCCGTTCTGATCGAATAATGTATAGGTAGAAAGAGGGGAAATCCCGAGTTTTTTACGCAGTTGCCGACAGGTAGCGCTAACGCTCTTCCTTCGGCCGCCACTTCAGTGTCTGTCAAGATGGCGACTGCAAAACAGAAATCGTTTTGTGTTCTAAGCTTCGCGGAGTGCGAGTCCGTAACATGTTCATCGTGCTTTCCGTCGATAATAACCCTGGTGTTGAACTTCCTACCGCTCAGAGTACTAGGCGATGGGATAAACACTTCCGAGACACGGATTGTCGGTGTAAATGGAAATCCCCTGGCCGTCCCCGCATGTCACATGGACGGAGATATGGGGGGGGGGGCGGTGTAGGGGGACACTGTTCCTAATTTTCATATCAGTTGATGAAACTTGGCAATGGGGGAATTCCCGTAGATCCAAGCACTGGACTGATTACGTTCCCAAATGGATTTTGCCAATTGTTAAACTCAGTTCAAGAACTTGCAAAGTCTTCCCAAACATTCAACAAAATCACCGAAACCATGAATGGCTTTGCGCAAGAGCGATTCTGGCACCGAAAAATGACAGTGCGAACAAGATCAACGAAAAAATCCTTAAAATTATTCCGGGACATCTTACAAATCGGTTGACACAGTCACAGACACAGCGCAGACAGTTCTGTATCCTGCAGAATTTCTGAACTCTTTGGATATTCCGGGTGTGCCACCACACAACTGGACCCTCAAAGTCGGAGCACCTATAATGCTTTTAAGAAATTTGGAGACACCGAGACTCTGCAATGGCAGCAGACTCTGCGTGAAGAAATTGCCCAATTACATCATTGAACACCGATTCTAACTGGATGTGCCAAAGGAGAAGACGTCTTCATTTCACGTATCCCAATTATCACTGAAGAAATGCCACTCACTTTCAAGCAATTACAGTTCCCGATTCGTTTAACTTTTGCCATGACAATCAACAAAGCGCAAGGCCAGTCATTAGCAGTGGCAGGTATCAAACCTACTTGAGCCCTGTATTTTTCACGGACAGCTTTTCGTCGCCTGTTCGCGTGTTGGTAATCCCAAAAATTTGTACATCTACACACCAGATGGACAAACAAAAATATTGTGCATCCACAAGCGACTGCCTGAAGTTTTTAATTAAAATATTAAGAAATAATTAATAAGCCATAAATATATACATTTTTTACGGGACGGGCAACGTCGCCGGGTAACAGCTACTTCAGAATAAATGAAAGATGGAAATTAATAAGAATTTAGAATTAATGAAAGATTAAGTTGAGAATTGATAAAAGATTTAATTTCAGCATTGATGAATGAGAGCAAAAAATTGAGAAATAGTGAAAGCTTTCAATAATTTGGGGATTCGTGCTGGGCCCTAGGCTTAGAAGCCGCTGGCCCACACGTTAAGATAGCACTTACTGGTTCTACAAATTTTCAAAAACTGAAGATTTCGTTACTTTGGAATAAGCGTGTGTGTGTCTGTTTTAAATTCGAAACAGACCATGGGTCGCAAAGTTAAAAAATTGTGTTGTTGAACATGGCTCGCGGGTTACATTATCTGTAATACACAAAATCGGATCGAGTGGCTCTGAAAATTGCTCAATTCTTAGGCTCCACCGAACTTATCGAGGCGGCCCTGTGGGTTACAGACACGGCAAAGGAAATGTCGAAATGTGTATTTGTCAACCGACTCACGTACATATGGAGAGTACGTTTATTCGAGTTACGTGATCATTTTTAAAGAACCGCAAAACGCATAGGCTCGAGTCTTTTTCTCACGGAATGTGTCTTCCGCTCACGAAAACTTTCATTTTCAATAAGAAATACGAAAAAACCGAAATCAATCAGTCTTTAAAGAAGGGGTTCTTAACCCGAGGTTCGCGGAATTTCCTGATGCGGGTCCTTGAAAAGATTTTACCGGGTCTGCGAGCTTGAATGAATAAAATTATATTATTCTTTAAACGGGTTCGTGGGCTTCATTTTATTAGCAGAGCGGTCCGTGGCAAAATAACTTACACAATTCGCCCCTCCCTTCACGTCTGCCTCGATGATCTAGGGAGAGCAGGTAGATTTGCGGCACCGAATTCACCCCATTTAACAGCTTTATCTATATTACACGGGGTGGCAAAATGCGTGCTTGATCCGGCTGATAAAATATCTTGTTGGGGCCCGGTCAATAATTACGAGATTATTGTTACAGTGGAACCCTCGGCCAACACTCTATGGGAGCGTAGGATAGGGCTAAGTAGGACTTTTTCGCCTAAAAGAACTTTAAAATTGGGTACTTTTATAATGACGTTCTTTGTTCCCACCTAAAACTGCCACCAGAGCAGTTGCCCCCCCCCCCCCACCTGCTCTAATTTCGGACTTTCGGGACCGTCCTATGGAAACCAAACTAACATGAATATTTTTTCAACAAGATTAGAACACCTAATGTGTGAATATTTTCATAGTTTCTAATACCACGAAACGCCTATAAAAAGCTCTTGCGGATCCCCACAGTTCCACGGAGCAGAAGTTGGGAACCATTTTTTAAAAGTTATGATTATTGATTCAGTAATGATGAAGATTTACTGCAATCTCTATTGTATTTATTATAACATAATTATTTAAATAATAATTATGTGATTATTACAATCGATTATAAGTATATTATTATAATACAGTATCATATAAACTGAATATGATAACTTTGATTCACGAACTGACAAAATATTGCAGGAAGTTGACGAATGACAAATATTTGAAATGTTTTGTGATTGTCACGTAAAAGTTCCAACAATTTATTTTTTTAGTAATTAATTGTTGTGAAACTAAACCATAATTATGAATCTTATATCTATTATTGGGTTACATTTAAAACAATCGTTAAGAATATTCCTCGTTCGGGGAAATATTTAAAAATAGAAGATTAAGTAAGCTGACCATATTTGTTTGAGAAAAATACGGTAAATTTGGCTTAATATGGTAAATACGGGAAAATAGGGACATCGCCAACTATTGCTAAAAATGATCCCAAAAGTGAACGAAGTTGCCAAGAAGCCTTTCAAGTATTACGTAAGCAAATTTTTAGCCATTTTTGATCCCCCTTCCCCCCTTGTCAGCAAAATTTCGTCATCAGCTCTGCCCCTCTGAATCCGAACACATATTTTCATAAAGGGTGGTTGATGACGTAAGCATTATCCAAACCCCCCCCCCCGTCATCAAAAGTCAGCAAATCAAAAACCCTCTCCCCCCCATCGATGATGACGTAATACTTGAACGGCCCCTAAATCATGCGGAAATCGTCCCCCACAAGGGGTGGGCTGGCAAGGCTCCAGCCGTGGGGGCCGGGGTGATTTTCATCATTTTTTTTTTTTTCGAGCTATAAATTTATCATAAAGGGGCCCGTGAAAGTCTGGTTGGGGCCCCGTAAAAGATCCCAGCCTAGGGGCCCTGCTTCAGGATGTGGGGGCCATGGTCACCCTAAAAATAAGTATGAAATAATGTTAAGGGGGGAATTGCTTTTATTCAGCATGACAAATATTGGTGCACTCATTTTCTTCAATAGATGGCAGCACATACAATTGCGAATATATATATGGCAGCGTTTCCCAACCTTTTGAAGTTCGCGGCACCCTTACGAATGACATTAAAACTTGAGGTACCCTTCTTTGAATACAGAATATAGCAGTAAACTATATTCTCTACTGAGTAATACATCAGTAGAGTTTTGTTCGATTAATCATTAAAGTGAAACTTGTGATTGATGCTTAGAGAACGGGTACTTGAAATCAGGTATTGGCATAGGAGTGACCAAAAAGAGTAACCTCGAGAGTGTGTAAGCATATGTAGGAGTGACCTAAAGAGCGTGGGACCAGGTCAGTGAACGACCAAAATCTTGACCAAAGAAATGTGACCAAGGAAGTGTGCAAGCACGGCGAGGGTTGAAAAGAGCTCTTGAATGAGTCAGGTTCTGCTAGTGTTGTCTCAATTGATACGTGCAGGGAGGGGACGAGCAGCGCCTCAATCAAATTATCATAGACACAAAATATTTGTGTAAAAGATATTTAATGCCTAAGTCCAGGGTAAGGGGGGGGGGAAGAGGGTTCCCAAAAATATATTTCTTCCGAACTAAACGGCACTGCACAGGGACGGAATGTGAAACTTTTATATTAATTATTAAAAAAAATTGCGAACACAGTATTTTGAAAACACTAACTGGTGAATCAGAGCAGGGGGGCCCAAAAAATTACTTCAGGGGTACCACAAAAATAAACTGGGAAAAAAAACCTTGCGTAATTTTAATAATTTTAGGCGCAATTATTTGGAATGGCTAGGCTTACCATATTTGCTCGAGAAAAATACCGGAAATTGGGCTCCGAAATATTGGAAAATACGGGCGATTGAGAATTATCGCCAAAAATGATACCGATAGTAAGCAAAGTCACCAAAAAGTCATAATCGCAGAAAAGTCTTTAAACGCGGAAAATGAAGCCCAACTTCAAAATGCAGTAAATTTAAAAAAAAAAAAAAAAAAAAAAAAAATGTAAGATGAATATTCTCGTTTGCGATCGTGATTATCCTAATGTAATGTCTGAGTTGGAAAGGTAATTTCAATTGTTGATTTGAAGAATAAAAGGTCAAGTTAGCTCGGTTGGAAACATGTGAAAAATGACAAAATAAGTAATGCACCATGATAAGGAATGCACTACAATACAGCACAATACGCGATGCATCGCAATAAGCGAACTACCATAATATGCAATGCACCACAATACATAATAATGAGCACTGCATTACGATTAGCAATACAGCACAATATGCAATGCACCACAGTACGCAACGTATCACGTTGAGCAAAGCACAATAACACGCAAAAAATATTGCGTTGCAATAAGAAATTAAAGCAATTACAGCACTACAATATGGAATGCACCACTATTTGCAGTACGCCGCAATAAGCAATACACCCCCAATACGCAATAAGCACTCATTAAAATAAGCAATACAGCACGTGATGCCTTACAAGACGCAGTGCATTAAAATCAGTAATGCACCACTATTTGCAGTGCACCACAATAAGCAATGCAATATAATATGCAATCCACCACAATACGCGATGTCTCGCATTAAGCAAAGCACAATAATACGCACTGTATTACAATAAGCAATGCAACACGTATGCACTACAATACGTAATGCATAACAGTACGCAACCAGCAAATTCAGCAATGCACTGCAATCGGAGAAGCATCACAATAGCAATTCACCACAATACGCAATACAACAAAATACGCAATACGGACTGCATTATAATAAGCAATACAGCATGCGATGCACTAAAACCAGCATTGCACCACTATTTGCAGTGCACTACAATAAGCAATACAGCACAATAGCAATACACTACAATACGCAATACACCACAAAACGCGCAATACGCAATACGTACTGCATTATAATAAATCATAAAGCATGCACGGACATTATGATACGTAATGCAATACAGCATAAAACGCAATACACCACAACACACAATACGTACTGCATTATAATAAACAATAAAGCATGCAATACTCTACAACGCGTAATGCGCATCAATAAGCAATACAGTTCAATACGCAATACATCACTATACATCGCAATAAGCCCCACAATACACCATAACCACTGAAATACTATAAGAAAGCGATGCACTATAATCAGCGATGCACAATTATTTGCAGTGCACCACAATAAGCACTGCATTGCATTGAGAAATACAGCACGCAATTTACTATAACGCATAATGCATAACAATACGCTACGCATCACAATCAGCAATGCACCACAATGAGTGAATCTAGTGAGTCTTTATCCATGGCATCATCATAAGCTGTAAGAAGTGTATTGCGCTTTTACTACATTTTAAGCTTAGGTAGAAAGTGAGATTCGTTTACTTATATTTGTTACAGAGAACAGACTAATTGCAATGACATCTATTGAGTTTTTATATTCTGAGAAGTTATCATTAACTGAGAGAAGTGTATTGGGCTTTTACTATGTTTTAGGCATAAAAGGTTGATTTGTTTAGTTATATTTGTTACAGACAACCAACTGTTTGCAGTGACATCTATTGATTCTTTATATTATGAGAAATTATCATTAACTGAGAGAAGTGTATTGAGCTTTTACTACGTTCTAGGCACTGGTAAAAGGTTGATTTGTTTAGTTATATTTGTTACAGACAACCAACTGTTTGCAGTGACATCTAACGAGACTTTATATTATGAGAAATTATCATTAGCTGAGAAATGTGTATGGACTTTTACTACGTTTTAGGCACTAGTAAAATGTTGATATGGTAACTTATATTTGTTACAGACAACAAACTAATTGCAGTGACATCTATTGAGTCTTTATATGCTGATGTGTCATCATTAGGAGACTGACCATATTTGCTCGAGAAAAATACGGTAAATTAAGCATAGAATACGGTAATTAAGCTTAGAAATCTAGTATCAATTTTGGCGAGATATAGCAATTATCACCAAAACTGATACTAGAAGTAAACATATTTACCAACTCGTGCTAAAATCACAGAAAAGTCGTCAATCTCGGGAAATGAAGCCTGCTTCAAATTGCAGTGAATTTAAATAAAAAAAGACATGGAAAAAATGTGAGATGATTTTTGTTGTTTATAGTATTGATATAATATCTGAGTTTGGAACATACTTTTATTCGTTGATTTGATGAATAAAATTAAGAATTAAAAGTGAAGTTGGATTCGCTGAAAATGCGTGAAAATACGGGACATTTTTGCAAAAAAGTCGGGACAGCCAGAAAAACACAAAAAACCGGGACTGTGCACGGAAGTACGGTATCGATGTCCCGTAACCCAACGTATGGCTCTTATCATTTCACAGCTTGCTATAATGTAACAGACACGGAGTCAGCCAACGCAAATATATATTTAGTGTGGTGTTGAATCAGCCCCAGCTCCCGCACATTCTAAAAATATGCACGAATATGACACATCCCCCCACGATTATCGGGAACCATTTGACTCATCGGGACCAAATTATGTGTATGTGCCGAGAGGCGTGCTCCCAACATCCTGCAGCAGGGCCCCTAGGCTGGGATAGTTGGTGGCCCCCCAAACCAGTTTTTCACGGGGAGCCCCCCCCTCTGTGCAGGTCCGTCTTAACAGTATCATGGGCCCCCGGGCCAAAAGGTTTTTCTGAGGCCCTACTAGATAAATTCTAGAAAATTTTAACTAGACCTCATTTTCGTGAGGCCCCCGGGCCTGCCCGGGTGTTCCCATGCGTTCAGACGGCGCTGCCTCTGTGGTTAATTTAGTGTGAAAAATCAAAAAGTTGTAAGAATCGTTCCGGCCCCTGTCAGCCCTGCCCTTGTGGGGCATGCCGAGAGGTATATATATGTATAATATAGATATATCACCAGTGCTCGCAGCACACAAGGTCGGGGTACCCAGTGCGTGGCATTGCACTTATACCTTCATGTGGAAAGTAAAAGGTTGTATTTCCAAGTTCCTTCAATGGATCTCAAAGTTTTATTGCTGCTTTAACATTGAAAAATTTGCAATAGCGGAAGCCCAAGAAAAGATATATCCCAGTCTGCGGGCCCCCATAAAAATCTGCGAATTGTGTCTCGGCTCCTTGATTGGGCGGACCTGGATTTTATTTGATCTCAGGATTTTATTTGATTTTAATGCCCTCTCAGGTGTGGTGTGGGGGGGGGGGATGTCCGAGTAGTCTCCGGGTCGGGCCGGAAAAGTTGACCGGTTTCATTTCGGGGGGCCTTGGATGAATCTCAATGATTTTTGTTGTTTAACATTTTTAAAATTTGCTACAGCAGTAGCCCGAGATAAATCCAGTTTGGGGGCCCCACTAAGAATCTGCGTATTAAGTCCCGGGTAATTAGTTTGGACCCTGGATTTTATTTGTTGTTAAAATGAATATAAATGAAAATTTTTCGTGGCCCTCAGAGGGAATGTCTGGCAAGCTTCCAAGTCAGGGCCCCATGTGGAAGTTAAAGTCCCATTTGGGGGCCCTGGATGAATTACATTCTAAAATTCTATGAATCGGGTCCCGGGTCCTCGATTGGGTGCCCTGGAATTTATATGTTGGTGAAATGAATGCAAGTGAAAATTTTTCTTGGTCCAACAGGGCTCCAGCATGGGGAACCCTCATGGAGAAGTTTTCTGGGGGTACTTGATGAATCGCATTTGATTTTTTTCCCGTTTATTATTTTAAAATTCGTCAGGGCACTCTGATAAGGTGGGACGAAATAAACAAAATATGTTGTGAAGAGAAAATGGGGGAAGGGGTGGCCGCCACAGGTGGTTGAGCCCCTCAGTAATTAAATAAAATCAAAATGCCGCTGCTGCTGCTACCTGTTGACGGTAACTAAAACCCGGGTTCAATGGCTGTGAAGAAGTTTGATTTAATGTCAGACATTTGTGACACCCTGGGCCGTAACTAGTCTGGGCCAACCGGGGCACTGCCCCGAACCGAATGGTTTACGGAAAATTCACCGACAACAACTCACTAACAGTTCGTCACGAAGCTACTGAGTCCATGAGCGAGAGGGCGAGCGAAATATTGAGTGAGCGAGCTACCGAGTCTAAGAGTGAGTGAGTGACTGAATGACGAGTGAACGTGCGAGTTTGTGAGCGAATGAGTGGGAGAGCGAGCTCCCGAGTCCGTGAGTGGGTGAGTGAGGGTGCTCATGGACATGGGCGGAGATACGGTACCCCCCCCCCCCAGCATCAAAGGTGGAGTCGACTGATCTAATGTATATATGTATATGTGAACTGACATCATCATCATCGTGCCCCCCAGCAATAATGACCTTGCCCCCCCAGACTTCCAAGTCTATCTCCGCCTACGCTCACGGACACGGTAGCTTCGTATCAAACTGCTGTCAGTGAATTTTCCTGGCGGTGAATTGATGTCGGTGAATTTTTCGGACATGGAGCCGAATGGGGCCCTGACAAGAAATTTATACTTATTTTGCACAATTATTTCTATTTTAAGGCCCCCCCCCCTTCCCAGAAGAAAATGTCTTCCCGGAGCCACTAGAAGGTACGCTACGACACTAATGAGACCTATTTGGTGTATGAGCGGCCATCTAGCGATGAATTCGTGAACTTGCAGACGAATTTCTAAATATCAAAATGACGATACGTTCTTTATTTTGGACGTCTTGTGCCCTGAAGAAAAAACTGAACTTGTTATTCAGTTCAGTTTGTGAACTGTGCTCGTAGGGAACAGTACTGAATGAAAATTTCTGCTGTCGTCTGCTTTATCCTATGTTCTTTGTTTTAGACGTTTCCTTATGCCCCGAAGAAAGAACTGAACTGGCCGTTCAGTTCAGCTTTTGGGCTTCACTCGTAAGGAACTGTATTGAATGTTGCCGTCTGCTATATTCTAGGTTCTTCGGTTTGGACGTTTCCTTGTGCCCGAAAAACGAACTGAACTTGCCATTCAGTTCGGTTTTTGTGCTTCATTCGTAGGGAACAGTACCAAATGAAAATTTCTGCTTCTCGATCACAATTTTGTCATCATCACTTGAGTCGTCTTTAATTTCTAACCTAGATGGCAGCTCTTCCAGTATGAATCAAACTGGAATGGAAATACTAGTTCAGGCAGCACGAGCCAGCGAGTTCAGTAAATTTTTTTTGAAAAAAAATATATAAATGCAAAACAAAAAAAAATGCTTTTCTAATGTAAATACTTGATTACATACCTCCACAGATAGATGGCAGCACAATTTTCGGAATTTGTGGGAAAAATTTAGTCGAAAGGGAAATTTTGCTTGGCGAGGTTACCATCACTGCCCACAGGGTTGGTCAATCAATGCTGTCACAAGGAAAAAGTGGACTCAGAAAAATGAGAAATACATTTGAATTTTTTCGAGAATTTCCTACGCAAGGTCTCAGAAAAATCTCGGGAACCCCATGATTGTCCTGAGACGGTCCTGTGGTCGACTGTCGACAGGTGCGATTGCATCGGGCCCTCGCTTTCAGGGGCCCCGACCTCACGGTAATAGAAGTGAGAAATATCTATATATATAAAATTGATTTTCTGTGTGTGTGTGTATATGTTCTCTATACAAATCTACAATTTTAGATCGATCGTCACCAAATTTTGCATATATACCAAATGGGACCCGACTTGAACGATAGGCTACTTTAAAATTTCGTCAGACCAGGGCAAATGCCCCAAATGGGCAAAAAACTGTCCGGCAACAATGGTTTTTGGGCCTCAACAATCACTTTCCGAACGTTTACTTTGGTAACCGTGGTTCCCTAGCAATGCGTTTCAGACGTGTTTATGTCTTTACAACAGTTTGTCACTTCTTTAATCCTATTGGTATATGTATAATAGTTTATGCCTTTATAATGGTTTGCCACATTTTCAATCCTGCCAGTAAAGAGGCTTTTTGAATAGACGTCATAATCATCATCAGCATCACTTTCAGGGTCAAGAAAAGGGCGATCCTCATAGAAATCAGTGTTAAAATTGCCGATTTTGCTGTAGAAATGCTGAAATTTTGTGGAGTTTTCTGTCACATACATAATTTTAAAAATTGTATTGAATTCTAGATTTCTGAAATACTAAGTTCGATTAGAGATATACGAAGCCCGGGAGATTAAATATTAAGTAATTAGCTGGACCTACTTTCGAGTTGGATATTCATGCAATAACATTGATTTCAACTTTTTATTTATATCTTCTCAAGCATGAAAATTAATGTCTCCGTATTGTCTTTTGATATTCAACTGCATAAATTCATAGTTTAGGATGTTTTAAAATTAATTATGCGACCGTAAAGTACATCGACGAAATTCCACAGCTTCAATTAAGCAATTTTGAAAGCTGAAACAGGCAGATGGATAACTTAAAGTTCAGGGGGGGGGGGGATCGAAGTACCTAGCGCCCCTTAAAAAAAGGAAAAAATATATATATTCGTTTCTATGTTTCTTTAAATCTAGATTTGTTTATTTCATGAAGTCGCGTAGGAAGTCGCCATATTGGTGAACTTAGACACGGTTTGCATGCCCCTCAAAGACAGAGGGAGATATCACGTGATCCAAACAGCCTCATTGAAGAAAACCCAGGCAGTTCCGGGTATTATAGCTTGTTTTAAATAAAACTCAAATTCTTTTTTCTATATATTATAGCTAGTATATATATATATATATATATATATATGAATTAAATTGTTTTTAAGTGAAAAAAGTGTCTGAGCTTCAACTAATAAAATAAAAAAATTATAATGCGGAGAGTTATCCGTCTCGCGAATGGGACTCCGCAGCACCAGGGTGCATCATAACAGCATTTTAATTTCTCGTTGGGAGTCAGAGGGACTTTCAATCAAAAACAGGAGATTCACTCCCCCCCCCCTCCACATTTTGAATGCTTTCATAAATTCTTAAATTACTTGTCGATAGTTTTGAATTTTAATCATTTCAGTAATTTCTATCATTATTTCTTTTAATTTTCTTTCATTATTTTTCATTATTTCTTTTAATTTTCTTTCATTATTTTTCATTATTTCTTTTAATTTTCTTTCATTATTTTTCATTATTTCTTTTAATTTTCTTTCATTATTTTTCATTATTTCTTTTCTTCTCAATTTTCATTTTGTCGGAAACTATTTCTCTCATTCGTTGCCAATTTCCATTTTCTGTAAAATTATATCCGTCATGGATGTTCAATTTTTATTTACTCTGAAATTGTTTCTTTCGTCAATCCTCGAATTCATTTACTCTGAAATTACTTATTTCATTAATACACAATTTACATTTTTTTTTCCTCGAAATTTTCCAACATTCGATAACAGTAGGGTTTTATGGCCGGCCATAAAAGTCACAGAGAGAGAGAGAGAGAGAGAGAAACAGGATATCGTTTAGAATGTCATCGTCATTTGTACTGGAGTTATTCATTAGATGGATGCTTCTCCTACCGTCGACATTGGTCTTATACACAAGGGCTAGGAACCACTGGTGCTTGACACATATAGGGGAATCCTGGCCAATTTTTTCACTTTTTGCCTAAAAATCAGTTTTGTTTATTTTTGTGAAACATTTAGCAAAGAATTAGCGACCATCATCATGAGAGATAAGTAAATTTCGCAAAAAAAAAAAAAAAAAAAAAAAATTTAAAAATCATAAATTTTGCATTTATTCGCAAACAAAATTCAGGTCAGAAATTTCGTTTTTGTTCACAAAATAACATATATTTAAAGAAATAGCATATAATCATCTCTTTCTCCTCCCCGCCATCTGGTCATCTTTGCTGTTCCATTTTTTTTGTATTCGTCCTTTGGAGAAAGACATTGTTTGGCGAGTTTTGAATATATACAGATCGTGGTGTGAAATCCTGTTTCCCAAGGTGTACGTCGCTTTCACGGGGTGGGGGGGGGGGAAGGAGACTAGCCGACAGTTTATGAGATGAAACGGAAACTTGTCCTCCCTGTCCAGTTCTAGCCGATCTTTTCACCCATACTTCATTCCTCAGCAGAGGCGTCATCATGATGAAAACATTGGGGGGGGGGGGGAAGATCTGAAATTTGCTGGTCATCCCGTATATACGGGACTCGCGCGTACGCAGGAGAGGGAAGGTATATTGTGAATTTTTTTTCCAGAAATTATGGGTGGGGGGGGGGGGGGCAAGGCTGAGCTCCTTATAAAATTTATTGAGGGGGTGCCCAAACGTCCTCAGCACCTAGGTTCCGGTACCTATGATTCTAGTATTTTTTTTTCTACTCTGGTTTGAATTTAAAATTCCAACTTCATCTGATTTTTCAAAAACTTTGAAAAAGTAGATGGGGATTTTCTGTATTTTAATACCATATTGTTGTTATTTCTTCCAGCATCAAATTCAGAGATGATCTTGAGTTTTTCTTTAATCGAAAACTACATCGTCTTTGGAGGCCACTCGAAATTTTTAAACAGAACTAATATGGAAACATTCCTTAGCACGCACTGGATTACCACAGATTTCATTTCTTTTCACGTACCGTATATTGGTTAATATCTCTCCTCCAAAACAGTTCAGCAAGTTAATTCTCTGAAACCGATTTTAAAAGATCATTTTGGAGCGTTCTGTACTCATTCGTTGATTTTCAGAAACTTGTTTTTGAATTTGTTATAACGGATTTTTCATTTTGTAATATTGGAATTCTCAATACATTGTTCCTATGTAAACTTATAAAAGGATTAGAAAAGTTTTCGTAACAACGAGATATTCGCTATAACGGCATTCGTTAAATCAGGATTCGACTGTATTTGCGAATTTCATATCAAATTTTTGAAATATTCATTAAAGATGTAATGCACCCAAGCAGAGACACCAACATGAAGAAAAACGTGGGGAAGGGGCTGAAAGTTTCCAGTCCTCCCGTATATACTCCCGTTAATGTAATTATAAATATAAAAAAGTTCACATACTGAAAAAATTTTAATTAAATTAAAAAACTTTAAAATGTAATCATTAATTTTATGCAAAACCTCTTTTATTTAATTTATTATTAAGACAAATTTAATAAGTAATAATCATGAAAAAAGATTTTACACTCCGTTCAGTTGCTAATTAATTTGATGAACCACACGTGAATGTTATCGTGTAGGTCGCAGTTTCCCAACCTTTTTTGTTCTATCGCCCCATCCTTCAAAAATGTTTTTCTCCCAACGCAATCTAACCCATAGAATCCTATGCTATACCCGTAACTTCCACCGCCCCCCGAGAACATTCCATCGCCCCCCATGGGGCGTTAACGTCCACGTTGGGAATCACTGGTGTAGATTATGATGTTTTGACAAAAATGCACAGAATGAAAAAAGTCGATATTCTCTCAACATAGACATTCTTGTCAGAGCACCATGTTTACGTAACGATCTGGTTAATCCCCTCGAGGGAAGAACTTTTAAGCAATAACTTGTGAGACGTTGCACAGAGCACCGAGTTCAAAACAGCCCCATTCTTCATTCGGCAGCAATATAAATCGTTAAACTTGTGAATGTGGAAAGTTATATAGAAAAAATTATTTTGTTAAATTCAGAATTATCAAAATTTTCCCGTTATTTTCGTGCGCTACAAACTATCGATGACAAAGAAAGTATCGATAATATCGTAAATATACACAAGATGGTACTTTTTTATTAATAAATTCATTAAAAAAAATACTCTAGCAATCCTTAGAAAAATTTTCTCCTTTCGGGAATATGCAAAACAGAATTTTTTTTTTTATAGATGGCAGCACTGAAACCTAATACACAGCACTAGATACGCACTCAGACTGTTAGGTACACACACACTTACACTTCCGGCACAACTCACTATTCAGTAAATTGTCCATGGCGATAGACCTGAGTTGTGCTCAGATTTAAAGAAAAGCATGAAACATATTTGAATTTTTCTAACGTTTGTGAAATATTTCATTTTAAGACGACTTGAGTTTGAGAATTACTTATGGGATAACGATAAGAGTGGACAACCCTGTACATATGTTACGGTAAATTTTATAATTCCGGTGATTATTCGTAATTAACGACTAAAGTCGAATTCCATTTTAACGAATCCCGTTATAGCGAAAATCTCGTTTTAACGAACACTTTTCTAATCCCCCAAATAAGTTTACATGGGGACAATGCTAGGTAACCTGGAATTCCTTTATAACGAAATTTCGTTTTAACGAAAGTGATTCCTCCGGTCTCTTGGCGTTCGTTAAGTTTGATAAATTTAGTGATTGTGCATAATCCCCAGGTCCTATTGGTGAGTATGCATAATAGTAGACTATTTCAACTTACAGGAAATTTTATGCTAAAACTTCAGTCTGTTTTTATAATAAATTTTACGGATAATGCTGGATTTGCTTTTACTTGCAGATAGAAAATCATAGTTATAGATGACTGTTATGGATACAGTAATACAGTCGGACACCGGTGCGACAAAAAAAAAAAAATTCGTCCGTAAAAGAGGATTTCAGTTTGTTTACGCACATAGTATACCATCGTGATTCATGTAGTGCTGCCACCTTCTTCGATGTTCAGAAACCAAATTTATAGTGGTTGGTCGTACTGACAACAGATGGCAGAACTGATTCGTGAAGGGTGAATTTATCTCCCATGTTTCTAAATTTGGGAAACTATAATTTGCCGGTAAAATTCAAATTATGAATATGTTTGGATGGAATAATTTCCTGGGAGAAAACTGATTTCTTTTTTTTAGTATCACATCCAGCTGGGAACAAGGGATAAAAAACCCAAATATAAACCAACATATACGAGGTGCGTAAAAAATGAGAACATCCTGAAACTTGTTGCAAAAAAAATGGCAATATCTGACGCAAAACCGATTATTACGTAAATATTTTCCCACGTAAATTTACATTGACTTGACCGAATAAGTGTCGTATCACATTCCTGGTTATGTTTGACGCGTTTAAGAGGGGTAGGTGCACGCAAATTTTCCAAAAAACCCATTTTCTCTCAAATTTTTCAATTTTTAAATACTATGACATTTTCTGCGCCTAACTGTGCCCAAGTTTTTGTTCTACCCCTGAACTAGAAATATTTTAAAAATATTTTAATATAAACTGCTGGCAGGCATTATATGCTAATGTATGCTAATGTTTTTTTCACTAAAATGCGTTCTTCTCAAAACTAAGTTTTTTTGTTAATTAAGGAACGTTATTATTATTGAAACCATTAAAAATTGGTGTGTGAACATTTTTTTTTTTTCATTTAATTAGACACAATAGGAATAATTTCAAACATGGAATTGTGAATTTACATTTCGCAATTTGTCAGCCATGTTGTCGGCGATAAATATGTTGATAACTTGAAAATCAAATATATCTCTGCAAATATTTTTTTTGTAAATGACTTCTCATAGCAGAATTCGCGTATTTAACTAATCGGAGGTAGGTTTTAGCGCAAAAATTCTATATAAAGTGATAAATCTGCATATTAACAGTTCGTTTCGGTAAGTTTAATAAGTGTTGTTCATATGCATACAGTGGAACTTTGGTTAACGAGCAATTCATATAACGAGTAAAAATTTTGAGTTTTATTTATTTTTGCGTCATCCCAACTGAGCTCTCTGATGGGGTTTTTCCCATCTCTTTCACCCAACACGTGTTGTGAAACTGTGAATAATATTCTCCCCCACAGTCTTCTGTCAGCGTGTGAGTAACTCGAAAAATAAACACCCTTAAGCCGGGTTTTCCTAGGAATAAGTTTTTTGCGCCGCGTGAACCGACCACTTCGCGCCGGCAGAAACGTTTTACATAACCACGCTACGCGTTTGTGTTTTCCTAGCGGGGCGCATCAGAACAGGACGGTTATTTTATAGTATATGCCATTGGCATCAGCTACTCTGTCGTCTGCATGCTCCGGTTTGATGTATAGGTGGAGATAGACTTGGAAGTCTGGGGGAGGGGGCACGATGATGATGATGATGTCAATTCATACATATATATACATTAGATCAGTCAACTTCACTTTTGACGCAGGGGGGCGGGGCAATGCCCTCACGGACCCCCCCCCCGTATCTCCCCCTAGGATTTGAAGGGAAGGGAAAGAAAACACACACGAGAAGTGAAGAGAACATCGGCAAAACGCGCGGCGTACGACGCATTTGACTCCTCCAGAAGCAGTCGGCCAATCACGCCCGACGTAAAGCGCTGTCGTGAGGTGTATTGCGCTCTGTAGGAAAACAGTCATGCTGCTTTTGTTATTGGTGAGTGGACGGCGTGTCGCGCTGGGTGAATCACGTTGCGCCCCGCACAGGAAACCTGCTCCTAGGGAAACCGGGCTTTACGAACGCGACTGTATACGATACGAAACTAGATGTAGCATTGTAACCACGCGTATGCGCGCTTGAACTTTTTTTTTAAATTCTGCTTGGCGTAAACTGTGGGCTGATTGCATTATTTAACGTGACTTCAGGGGGCTCTCTCATGAACAAGGGCCACCGCTTCGAAACAGATTGTGCAGATTATGTCATTGAGGAAGACAATAGGATTGGAGATGCATAAGCCCGACATTCAACAACTGGTGGATGAACAAACACAGACAAACTGATGGATCTCCATTGCGCGCAACAGCAAGAGTTTATGCGTGGGATCTCGTCTGAGGAAGACGAAGAGACAGATGAGGAATCCTTCATTTCAAATGAGATTGAGAGATGAGTAGAGCGTGGGAATATCTGTGCCAAACTTTGTAGAAGAGAATCATCCCAAACAGGTAGCAGTGTGAGTAATAAATCTGTCCAAAACGATAGTGCGATTTCCCATTTCGGAAAAAAAGGCAAAAGCAAGTGTCATAGATAGGGTTCCTTTTTAAAGTCGCATAAAAAAAATTAAGCTTATAGACGCAGAGTATGTAAGCCGTCTTAAACGATAGTCTTCTCTCTGCTCGTTTAGAGTTTAGAGCAGTGATTCCCAACGTGGGCGATGGAATGTTCCAGGGGGAGGGTAGAAGCTACGGGTATAACATAGGACTCTATGGGTTAGATTGCGTTGGGGGGCGCTGGGAGAAAAAAATTCTGAAGAAGGGGGAGATGGTTTAGAGCAAGTTAATTTGCAAACATTATCGTATTGTATGTTTGTTTATGGCATTATTATTTTTTAATTATTTTATGTCTTACTAGGGGGGCTCTGCCCCCCCTGCCACCTTAGGCGGACAACAACCCCCCCCCCCCACTTCTCTTCACATCATATCTTGTTTATTTCGTCCAACTTCATCACCGTGCTATGGAAACGGACGTGTGAAAGCACCAGCTTACTGAAGTAGCGAATTTTAATAAAAATAATAATAAAGCAACAAAAAACAAACGAGATTCATCAAATCGCCATGAGGGTCCCCAGATTCAATTCGTGTTAAAATATTTGTACATACTCTTGGTCACTCTTTTGATCGCTCACTGACATGGTTCCTTGCTTTATAGGTCACTCTTTTGACCATTTACACGTTTAAACATGCCCTACGCCATTGTTTTGGCTATTCACATGCTTTTACATTCCCTAGGTTACTCTTTTGGTCATTCACATGTTCGCTCCCGCTTTAAATTATTCTTTCGCTCACTCACGTACTTGCAGTCAATTTGGTCACACACTAACTTAGTCCTTTGCTGCCTGTACAGAGGTGAATTTATCGAAATTTACACAAATTTTGCCGCTTTATCCCATTCTATAAACTTTCTTGGCCATTCATTCCACAAGTTTACCGCCCCAGGCTATAGCCGCTAAGCCCCACTGTAAATACGCCACTGATCATGTGCAAACGTTCATATGTAAAGAATTCTTGTTAATATCCTGTTTAAAATTCCCTCAGACTAACTAATGGGCGTTCTACAGCCCACGATTATATCGGTCATTATCCGTCCCATTTCGGAAACCCTCGAGTTAAGGCGTGTGTTCCCCGTGCATTTCTCCAACCCAACCCCGACGAAATATCCGCACTCTCACCCGAGCGTAATGGTTTATATCACAAGAAGGTTAGTCAAGTAATTAGTGGTCTCGGAAACCGTCCATTATATTTGCATAATAAATCCGAGACCTTAGAGTATGTGAAAAGAAGATTAACTTCACTTGGGAGAAAATTCTTCTCCCAAACTCTCACTCTCTCTGTCTTAGACACGAACTTTGTTGTGAGAAGGTTGTAATTAAACATGTTTTGAACCAGCCTGAAGGTAGGATGCGTTTTCGCACTTAACGGAAAGGAAAATAACTCAACACACGACTTCAATCGCACAGGGACTTGTTAAAACATTAAATGAAATCATGCGAATTAATTTCGACCTACACACTCTCTCTCTCTCCGTATTTGTTGAATGCGGCGGATTCGAGAGAAAATTCCCACGATAACATGAAATGACGTTTTATCATTAGAACACCGGCTTCGTAAATTAACTACTAAAGGAATTCTACTGAGCTCTGTGTATTTGAAACACGTGAATCCTCAAAATCATTCAGACTCTACGTAGGGAAATATTTTGAAAAGCCTTTTACAATATGAAATTGCAATATTTCAAGAAGAATCTCTGTTGCTCGGAGGTATATTTCAAAACTACACGTCGATAAATTCATATGTAAATTACCGATTCATTTCGGATATTTCACGATATTATCGTGAATGCAGGTGCTTTGTATAGTTTTTGTAGCGTCTAAAGTTATATACAAATATTGAATTTGAGGCCCGGATAAAGCATACTGTATATTGCATATTGAGTTTGTGATATTGATTAATACTGTGATTATACTTGTGATATCGACACTGGTTGGTTCATCCGTGATGATAAATTTTAACTCTAACAGTTTAATATCTTTAAAGTACTGGTAGAGGTGTTTTTCTTATAGACTAAGGCCGAGATTACACTATAAAAGTTTGATAAGATACCTTTCACAAAACTTGAAAAAAAACAACCAATGAGAGCATCGGTTATATTCGTTCGAATGTTATGATCCGTTCGTTAGAATGTAACCAATGCGCGTATTGGTTGAATTTTTCAAGTTCTATAAAAGAACGTTCCTAAAATTTTTATTGTGTAATGCCGGCTAAAATACTACTCCACTATTCGTGGACATCAGACGATTATTTAACAAACGTCAGTTTCACACGAGTTTTGTTTCAATGAAGCCGAAGACTGAAATGATACAAAATATCCAAGGTTTTGTGTAAGCCATTAAAAATATTAATTAATGTGCCAGAAATAATAATATATTCAACTCTTTCCATGATTCATTAAATTCTCATCCCGTGGGAATTTTTTTTACAGCCACGATACTATTTTAAAGCCGTTAAAAAAAAATAATTCGCGATGATCCGTTGGATTTTTAATGGAGGAATGAAAATTAATTGATCTCACGACGCACGTCGGTAACGCAATTAGCACCTGATAGCAACAACAGCCATTAACTATTCTCCGGAAATGGCGCAGAATCAGTTTCAGCGGTAGGTATAATGACTCTTTTTTTGGGAAGAAACATTTTGGATTATATATAAAAATATTCCGAATTAAAAGAGGTCTTCTTCTCTTAATTAAGCGAAAAGAAAGTAATTAACGTTTCATCTCATTAAATTGGCAAACGTCTTACGAATCACAATTATCTCAATATATCTGCCACCATACGTTTGTATCACTTGTTCAATTACGCTGATTGCTTATTTTTTTAATGCTCAAAGCCCATCTTCTTTTCTGCGTGACTTCAGATTCAAATACTGACGATGACCGTGCATTTATTGTCTACTATGTAACAGTATAGTGCATAGGGCAACACCATTATCGCTAGCAAATTGCAAATAGACTTATTTGTGAAACTGACGAAATGAGCCGCCCTCGAGCCGGGTTTTCCTAGGAGTAGATATTCAGCGCAGAAAAAGAAAACGGTGTTGTCCCGTTTGACCAAATGAGACATATGGTCTTCATTTTTGCAACCGGGATTTTTTTTCGGATATAGTGATTGTTATCAGAAACCCAGAGAGTCCCTATGTGCGGCGTGCACTGTATTAAGAATTGAGAAGGGAAAAATATATAGACCTGTGTATTTCTCGAATCTTCAAAACACTTTCAATGCAATCGATTTTATTTCCTTGTTCTTTCCTCACGTTTTTAACCGGAAACTTCAGTTGTATTAAGTTTGTTTTCACGTGAGTGCCATTTATCAAGACTCCCTTGTGTTTAAAGAACAATTCCTTCTTCTTCTCTTTTTTTAAAAATAAATAAAATTGAAAATTTCACGAGATATAGGAAAAGAAAAATGATGAAAAATTTTATATATGGGACGAAAAATGGTGTTAGAGGAAAAAGCCTTTTCCGCCGCTTCTTCTTTTTCGAGATTTTATTTTGAACAGATTAATCATCGTTTGGAGAGAAGAGAAAACTTAACATACTATACTTCAATCTTTTCTCAACGACGATTCCCATAGAATGAGGTAAGGGATGGTCGATAATTGATGAGAATTTTTCACCTTAAAAGAAAAAAACCAAACATGACAGGGTGACTAGTACCGTTATGCAATGGAACATTGTCAAGAGGACTGTTTGTCTGTGCCAATCATTCATGTTAATTAAGCTTGCATACGAATGATGAGAGGCCATTGAATTGTGTTTTTACACTGAAACCCCTGCTGCCATCTACAAGGAATAAAAAAAAAAAAAACGTTTGCAAAACATGATTTAACATTGCAAAATGTCCTGTTGCCCGTTAGTTTAAACTTTTTCATAGTCGGCCATACCAAAAAGTTGTTGCTTAAATCCTGGGGTTACGTGTGTGTGTGGGGTGATCATCACCGGTGAAAGTAATAAATGTAGTGATAAGTTCGAACTTACCGAGACCGATTGGTGATTATACTTAACAAGCGGTGATTACGAATAGTTACCTATTTATTACACTTACCGAAACATATAGAGAATAGTGAAATTTCTGACGTCGACCGAATTTGACTGCGTCCCTGTACTGTAGATATGAAGATTCACAGTAGATATATTAAGATGACATAAAGGGTAAATTAGGACTTACAAGATACCCTGTATGCCCCCTGTACTGTTTTCTTTGTACTTTATATATTTAAGAAACTTATTGCTGAGATACAGCTCATTCGCAAGAAGAAAGAGAAAACAAATTATCTTCAAAACATCTAATAAAAACACGTATCGATATCGTATACCCGTGTGAGAGAAAACCCTACTTATTTTCAGGAGTAATGTAACTACTTATAAGTAGATGAGAAAACTGGTTGATTGGGGGCTTAATAACTCTCTGGGAGAGAACTTTTTCCTGTTTTTTTACTTCTTTTTCTAATATTCCCTAGGGAATATAAGCCAGTAGGAGGAAATTAATCCGAGGAGAGGGATCGGGTAGATAATAATAATTACGGGACCTTGCGTTATTTACAGTCATCGAACTATTACGAACTCCAATTACGTTTTCCAAAGGCAACGTTATCTGTAATGATGACAGCTCTGGTTTCTTTCTTATAAAGTAACTGTATTTGTGTGGAAGTTTCTAGGGAACGTATTTCTCTTCCAAATACGTAATTTAATAATCGCAAGAGGAAAAAATACCGACTTATTTAATTTTGAATCTTTTTTTTGTTTTTCAGTTTTAAAACTAAAATTTTTCCACAAGCGCTACGAGATTTTTTTTATATGGGCACTCTGTCCTCAAATATCCAATTAGAAAGTTGTTGCCATGTCTCTCCTGAGGCCAACAAAACATTCCACGTTTTTTAAGTGCAATATTCGCAGCGATATTTGTTTTTGAATTGAAATATCGGAGGAAAATTGGGAAAAAAACCCCCATCATATATATATAACCTAAGGACAACGCTGTATAAGGACAAAGTTTATACATATAAACTAAGGACAACGCCCTTTTCCCTGATTTATGCTGTTCTTTCCCTGTCTTAAAGATTTTTCTCTCGTTTATTCATTTTTTCGCGAGTCCTTGAATTTTTTAGTTGCCGGGCCCCATATTATTTTTATTATGTATTTTATTATGTACCTTTTGATTATGTATTTGTGTATTTATGTATTGTATATGTACCTTTTGATTATGTATTTGTGTATTTATGTATTGTATATGTACCTTTTGATTATGTATTTGTGTATTTATGTATTGTATATGTACCTTTTGATTATGTATTTGTGTATTGTATATGTACCTTTTGATTATGTATTTGTGTATTGTATATGTACCTTTTGATTATGTATTTGTGTATTGTATATGTACCTTTTGATTATGTATTTGTGTATTTATGTATTGTATATGTACCTTTTGATTATGTATTTGTGTATTGTATATGTACCTTTTGATTATGTATTTGTGTATTGTATATGTACCTTTTGATTATGTATTTGTGTATTGTATATGTACCTTTTGATTATGTATTTGTGTATTGTATATGTACCTTTTGATTATGTATTTGTGTATTGTATATGTACCTTTTGATTATGTATTTGTGTATTGTATATGTACCTTTTGATTATGTATTTTTGCCGTTCGACAAATTATTTCTTGTACACGAGAAAAAAATATGGTCTAGGTGGGGGGCTATGGGGCTAAAAATGTGGAGAAACACTGAACTGGAGCACTCGTTCTGAATTTGTGTGAGTCTGTGAATCTCACCCCTTCCATCAAACACCATCATAGAAATTCATTATGTCTTCATCATTTTTGGAAAAAGAGTAATTCAAGGGATACTTATTTTTCCTGGAAAATTTCCCCGCCATCGCAATTTCATAGTGAAAGGATTTCTCGTATCACAAACAAGAAAAAAACAGTCATTACTCAAATAGTTAAAATGAAGTATTCATTTTGTATTCCTTTATCACCCACCCGTTCATAAGGATCCATTAAGTAACCAGAAACTCATTCTTTTCGTAATTCGCTGCGCTTAAGGGATTTACAAAGTATGAAAGGAGAAAAGAAATCGTTACACAGTATTTATTTATACATGGCACCGACACACGTGGTTGTCGATGGGAAATAAGCATAAAGGGAATTGGCGAAAGAAGTAAATACCTTAGAGATTATTATCCTCGTATAAAAGAATAAGTAATTATCATTTATACGAAATATGATCGTCAGTGAAGTAATCCAGAAACGAAACAAATCCCGAATATTAAAGATAAGTGCTCGCGATGAATGACAAAGAATATTGATGCGTTTTTCGGTTGCTAATCCTCTCTGAAATTATCCAATAATAATTCATCATCGTTAGTATAATCCGATTTGATCTATTTATCATTAGTTTCAATCAGATCTTGTGTGTGTCATTTCTCTACAAAGCTTTATTTATAATGATTATGATTTCTTCGTGATTTCCAAACACCGCGAAAATGATGTCAATATGTTTGGCATTATTTACTAACAAGGGATTTTTAATGTCCTAGAAATCGAATGTCGTGAAAATTGGGAAAGGTGTTGGGTGAACTGTAATTCAAGTTGCTTGCTAAAAGTATATTCAGTGATAAAGAATTCTCCATAAATTGATATTTCGATTATTTCCCGTCATTTCATTTTTTTCGTCAGTTACATTATACATATTTTAGCATTATACAAGTCTGTTGTGCTCAAGCGTTTCTCTTAAATAGCATCAGGCACGAGAATTCGCATAACGATACAGGTTATTTTCAAAGTAATTAAATGACAAAAGTAATCTAAATATCACTTTGTGCAAAATCCATTACCATCCAGATATTTTCAGCAAGCTACTTAAATTATAGCTCACTCTATTACCGACATCTTTCTGAATTTTCACGACATTCAACCGGAATTTTACAGGATTTGAAACTGAAAAAAACTCTGCATTTTTTTCTATGTAAAAACACTACTTATTTTGAGATATTGGTGAGCTGAAAAAAAATATTACACTTCTTGAAAGCGGTGAATAAAGTTTTGAGTAATGAGTTTTGAGTAATGAGTTTTATTTAAAACAAGCTATAATACCCGGAACTGCCTGGGTTTTCTTCAATGAGGCTTTTTCGATCACGTGATATCACCCTCTTTCTTTGAGGGACATACAAACCGTGTTCAAGTTAACCAATATTGAGACTTCCTGCATGACTCATTAAACAAACAAATCTATATTTAAAGAAACGTAGAAATTGATATACAGGGTGTTTCAAAAATAATAATCCGATTTAAAAACATCATAACTGTTCAGCTTTTAATCCGTTTACATCGAATAATGTATACGTAGAAATAGGGAAATCTCGAGGTTCTCACGCAGTTGCCGACAGGTGGCGCTAACGCTCTTCCTACTGCCGTCACTTCAGTGTTTGTTAAGATTGGCTTTTGCCCACATTTGTAAAAAGGATGACTTCATTTTCCAGCAGGACGGGACCACACTGGAGCTTGGACGTTCTAGAATTTTAAAACAATAGCATTTCTAAACGATGGATCGGCCGTACGGGACCTGACGATTCTGCGAAACATTACTGGCCTCATAGATCGCCTTCCCTCACAGTGTGCGATTTCTTCTTGTGGGGGGGGGGGTTTATAAAAGACTACGTTTATGTGTCTCCCCTTCCAGCCACATTAGCCGAACTGAAGAGATACGCTTCACAGCAGCAGTAGATGCAAACATGCTCTCAAAAGTTGGGGACGAATTCGACTACTGTATAGACATGTGCCGACTTGACGATCGATCTAAAATTGTAGATTTGTATAGAGAACATACACACACACACCGAGACACACAGACAGAAAATCAATTGGACGTATTAATTGACGTATTTATAATACAAAATAGATTCGAGTAAAATGATCATATATGTGTTATGTATTTTCCACATTTTCAGACATCCCGTCATTTTTATAAAACAAATATTCCGTATTCTTCATGAAGATGACTTGAGTTTATTACATTTGATGAAATAGTGGAATTATTTTGTCGAGAATCAAGTTTTTTTTTACATAATGTCACGTTCTGACAATCACGATGTCCTGTTTTTATCTGATCTGAGATACGAATGAGAGATACGAGATATGAGATGCGTGTTTTTTCTGATAAGATTCGGACGAGGTTCTAGCTTTTGCATGACATCAAATATATATCAATTATTAATTATTATTACTTGTTATATAAGAATTGATTCATCGTAATATGATTAGTAATTTGTAATAAACAGAAAATAGTAAAGAGTATTTTCTGCCGAGAGATATTCAAACTCGTGTAAAAAAAAAAAAGAAAATACACAAAAATACATTTTCATTTCTGATAAGCCATCAGCAATGAAATCGAAAGAAATACGGTGTCTGGAATCAATGTCTGAAATATGCCACCATATGTATATATATCAGGCTTTTTTATACTTATATACGTTCAATGAAATATTTCTCTTCCTATCTCTGTATTCCAATATCGATTTCCGAAGAAAAATTCACTCGTACGACGTTCTTATCTGATATATTACCAGGATTATAACTTCAAAAAAATATTCTGTATGGTTTAGATAAGATTGCAGGAGCATAACACGCACAGCGTCTCCATCCACGATATTGAAATACTGCAAACATTGATCCACGAATATGATGTGTTGTGAGACGATAAGCTTGTTAACGATGAACTGAAATGGAATCCTTGAACCCGGAGAGAACTTCAGCTTACCAACGTCTCAAAATAAGTATTGTTTCTACACAGAAAGGAATTGGCTACCACTACTTAACCGTACCTGCATCTCGTTCACATTCCTCTAAGGAATTCGTACATTCCGGAATGTGTATTCTGAGTGTGTGTGTGCGTATGTAGCCCTAATGTATTTATGTTGTCAGAATTGTGCTTTTTCATCAACTTGCTGACGCTGGTACCTGGCTTCCATATTTTGAAATAAAGATGGTAAATGCTTGAAGTTGCATGTTATATCAGTATCCTGTTGCTGGTCTCGAAGTTGGAAAACCGCAAAAAAACAACAACATTTTTGAATCACCGAAAATTGCTGTAGTTAAGGGAGGCTGCTATGATTCCACTCAGCGCTTTACGCTACTAATGCGTATTATAAGGTATTGAAAAGTATGTTTCTGGTGTATTGGTTAGCGCACTTGCAGGGTATGCAAGGGGGGCTCGGGTTCGATTCCCGGAGGAGACAAATCACTTTTCTTTCCAAATATCAGTTTCAACATAACATCCAGAAAATTCAATTTCTCAATATCCTTACTGTTCATTAATTCCAAAATTTCATTATTCTCGCACTTTAACATCCTCTTTCTTTTCAAGTGCGTTCAAATCGCATCTTCTTTTCAGTGGAGGTCCCGAATCTATTGACATCCACTATTCATGTATTTTCCATCTTACATTCTTATTTCATAGCTTCATACCTTCCCTGATGAGTTGTGCTTCATTGGCAGTTAGCCTAAAAAGCACCTTCTCTTCTTTTCATACATAATCTTTTATCACTCGTGGCCGTTCTGCACGTGTCCTTTACAACTACTTAATGCCAAGCCTCAATTAATATCCGTTACCTAGTCCCTTTTTCAAAATAATCTTTCAATACAAAATAATCCTTAAACAATTAACCATTTAAATAAATTAACACTTTACCTAATTAACTTTTATACTCAAATAATTATGAGCGGAACGGACCCGCTCATACCAGCTCGATGTCCCCACTACCACACAGCGGCAAAAAAAAAAGGTTTGAAAAAGAATTGGCTGAAAAAACAATGAGCCCTAGCACCACTCTAATCGTAGTTTTCACCCAATTCGGACCTCAGCAATCATAACTTTAAATGCAGAACAGTAGACTGAACAATCCTAGCTAATGTGGTGGAAGGGTAGGCCGGATAACAGAAAAACCGGATAGGCCTTTAGTTCAAAAAATTGTCAATTCCTACTATGAAAAACCGTCCTTTTTGTACCAAAACCCGCACCTATTCATATTTTCTGTCCTCTAAGCATAAGCGAGCAGCTTCATAAATGTACTTCATGATATACTGCACACTACGTTTCAAAATCCTATTACAGAAAAAAAGGCCAAGAACAAAAATATTGCACACATTTTGAGGTAAATTTTGTAATGATCCTATCGAAGTATGACCTGACTACAAACACTTAACCCTCTCAGTGGCATTGGATCTCGCCTCCTTAAAAGCGATTTATATTACCATCGACAAGTCATTTTGTACAGGTGATTTCCCAATATGGACCACTTTTCCCTGTACCTCCTAACTTTGCACCTGTTGAAAAACGGGAAAAACCCTCTCTATATTAAAAAAAAGAGATGACATTTTACTGGAGGTCTAGTGCGTTTCACTATACCGTGGAAAGGGTTAAAAAGTAAATAGAATATTAACGTAAAATGTAGGCTTAATTCTTACAAAAAGTAATTTAACTTATTTCATTGATAAATGATTACACAAATTGATTACTCTTGCAACGCTTCGGCCAAGTAAATTTTCATTATTTTATTATGGGGAATTGTAACTATTTTCAAACTAGGCCGGAGATAGTACGGAGGCCGGTCAGTCGCGGGCGGGATAGTCTACTGCACGCAAAACACGGTCTTCTAATGAATAAAATCGTAGGTACTCTGGGCATTGTAATTAAATATAATTTTCATTTCATTCTTTGTCTGATTTATTCCAGAAGCTTTATTGATATTGATCCGTCAGTTTTCAATATACAAACTATACTAACGTAAGATGGCGCAATCGAATTGTTCCTCGTATAATCGGATACTGTACGCTGGGATCGTTGATATCCGATCCGATTAAGCAGGGCCGACTGCATTGAGTTCAGGAACGGAAATCGTAAACATGACACGATGTCGCTCTCCACTTGTTAATGCAAGATGTACAGAAAACTGGATGTTGTGAAGATATTTATTATTGAGATGTTTATTTTTTAAGGGAGGAAAAAACTCATCTCTACCGGGAGTCGAACTCGGGTCCCTCGATTGCCGGACGAGTGCTCTCACCACTACTAAGCTACAGAGGAGACAGAGATTTTCCTTCGCTAGAGCGTATATCCATCCGGTGGCTTGTCGTCCATGAGCTATTAGCTGATCGTGTCCATTGCACGGTTCCGTTCGGCACATATACGCTCTAGCGAAGTGAGATCTCTATCTCCTCTGTAGTTTAGTGGTTAGAGACTCGTCCGGCAATCGAGGGACCGGGTTCGACTCCCGGTTAGAGGCAGAGATGAGTTTTTCCTTCCTTAAAAAAAATCAACATCTCAATAATAAATATCTTCACAACATCCAGTTTTCTGTATATCTTGCAGAAATCGTAAAGTTGAATAAATATTCCTTTTCATAATGCTCTTCAAATATGGTCGACGGAAACATAATTTATAAGTGATTTAATAAGATTTAATACCAACACACATATAAGTAGTTTACAACGTATCACTAGGGTTAAAAATTATTTAATCACCAACACACACACACACAAAATATTTAAATCACTATCAATAAGAAGAAAAAGACTCATGTTCTGGAAGTCATCGCCCGTGAAATCGTAATTCCATGTCACACGAAAGAGATTAGCTAAAAAAAGGAATTACAAAATGAAAAATAATGTATATACACTTTTTTTCTTTTCTTTCCGATGACAAGTCCCTTCAGTTAATGCATCAAATACTGAAGGGGAAAAAAATATGTTGTTTTTTTTTTCACTCAGAAAACATCGAAATTGTCAGACTGGAATGAAATAACCTTATAATGTGTGATATACGACTTATTCAGTCAAGAGAGAGAGAGAGAGAGAAGTACTAGGGACTTGTGGGAGAAGACATTTTCCGCTCTAGCTGTCGATAAAACGCTGCTCGTGTCTGGAGACATTCATGTTAAGAATCATTCATGTTTTATTAAAAAGAAGTATCTTCTAGAAATAAAAATAAATCTTTCTTGTCGATTCTGTTCTCCAAGTTTCAAATCTTTCTCTTGAACAATTTTCCGATCTCACATGCGCTTTGGTGTTTCAACGCACCGAATGACTTGAAAAAGAATATGTGTGGGGACACTTCAGAAAAAGAAAATGAATTTAATTTAATGAGTGATTGAAATTAGAAGAAAATTTTCGTTTGGAATCAATGAGTAACATCGAATACGGAATTAAAGATGAAATGGACGGATGTGGAAGTGGAAAAAAGTTTTTGTTAACGAAAAACGTGCCTTGTATTCTTAGCTTCGACTTGACTTTCGTAGGTATGTATTAGGATTCATCTTACGGATTCCTCTTGGATATATTTTCGGTGTTATGTGAAATGAGATGGATTCAACGCAGTATTTTTTTAAGCTGGCTTTATTACTTTTTGGCTCCAGCATTAAAAAAAATTACCCGAAACCATGTAGTATTTAGCGCAAATAAAATGTTGAAGATTTCTATAACAGTAGTATTCTGTTTATAATGCGCACGTGTTCGTACTCTAGTTGGTGATATTATTACAAATACAGGGATGTCTCGTAAATAGTTTAAAAATTCATAAAAATTGAAGGAATTCGTATATTTTGATACGATGTTTGCGAGAAAGTTATAAGCAAAGTTACCAAATTATTTGTCAATAAAGGGGGCTGGAAACTAATCTGGCAAAGTGAGACTTAAACTTTTCATCAATCTGTTCTGTGCGCGAAACTTTCATAAAACTTCATCGGGCGATAGTTCGTAGCTAAGGTAAAACAACCTCACTGATACCGTTTTATCCATCAATGTCAACATTACAATGAAAACCTTAGGTAAGCGCGAGTAATAGCAGTAAAGTTCATAAATGAGCTTATATAGGAATCTGTTTTGCATATTTCCAGTGATTGGCATTCGTGCAACAACCTTTATCAACAAAAATTTGAGCTTATTTTTTTTCTGCACCAAAAAAGAAAGACCCCCCAGTTTTCGTGAGATTAACTTTTTCGCAAACCGCATTCAAATAGGGCCTATAACAATTTCTTAATTTTTTTACAAATGTTTCAGCTATTTACCAATTTTTATGGGACCCCTGCATTTCTCCTATATAAAAGTATATGTTATCGTTTGTTGTTATAAAGATATGCTATTCCTGTAATTCTAACCCAGTAATCGCTTTGGTAGAACTGCACGTAGCGATTACTTTTAAAATTGAGGGTAAATATTTTTCATTTTACGTAACAAAATCAAAAACAAATTCTCTTAAATGTGAGTTTATTTCGGAAAAAATTGAAACCATTTAATATCTGTAGAAAAGACAATAAATCTCTCAATCACTACGTCCATAGGCTGGCTCTGTTTACACCGTCGATGAAATGAATCTCGAATTTCGCTCGATACTTGATCTGTCATTATATTTTGAAGCATCGGTCTCTTATACGAATCCGAAAGATAGGGCTCATCGTGGCACACGGGCCACGCGAACCGAAATCACCCGAAAAGTTATTAAAATCGGGGACGCATCTGCCTTAAATTGGAGGTTTGTTTTACGACATCAATATAAGAGAGAAAGGGAGAAAGAGAGAAGTAATAAAACGAACCCGTTTTACACGAAAAGAGCCGAAACGTCTTTTACGTCTCTCTCGGCGATCGTAAAAATGATATTTCGTAAACTCTTTCAGATGTACGTTTTGATTTTGTTTGATATTCGGTTGATGGAATCCATTATTCCCAGTTTACGGGTTTTAGTTCGAGAAACACGTAGAAAAATGTTTAGTGGAACAACATGTTTTTCTCGTATATGAACAAAACAACAAAAATTCCAGATCAAGCTTGTCATAGAACAAAAATAGAAATTCTGCAATTTGCTATCTTGAATTTCGGGTAATTAAAACATTTATGAGAGGGAGCTTCGGAGTATGGCCTACTGGCCACATTTGGCACTTTTCGAGCTTTTTAGTCGTGGAACCGCCGATCATTTTCAGAAAATTATTGAAAAATAATTAATTCTACATTTAATGAGAGAAATAATTTCGAAATTGTTCAAAGATGTAATTTCGACGTTGATGAAGGAAATAATGATGGAATAAATGGGAGAAATAATTCTATAAAATAAACGAACAAAAAAAAAAATATATATATATAATGGACGGTTTCCGTAAATGTAATTTCATACGTATTCATGTTGTAAAAGAATGCTCAAACTATTTCTCTACGTAGAGTCTGAATGATTTTTGGGGGGATTCGCATGTTTTAAATACACAGAACTCAGTAGAATTCCTTCAGTCGTTAATTTACGAAGGCGGTGTTCCAACGTCATTTCATGTTATCGTGGGAGTTTTCTCTCGAATCCGCCGCATTCAACAAATACGGAGAGAGAGAGAGTGTGTAGGTCGAAATTAATTCGCATGATTTCATTTAATGTTTTAACAAGTCCCTGTGCGATTGAAGTCGTGTGTTGAGTTATTTTCCTTTCCGTTAAGTGCGAAAACGCATCCTACCTTCAGGCTGGTTCAAAACATGTTTAATTACAACCTTCTCACAACAAAGTTCGTGTCTAAGACAGAGAGAGTGAGAGTTTGGGAGAAGAATTTTCTCCCAAGTGAAGTTAATCTTCTTTTCACATACTCTAAGGTCTCGGATTTATTATGCAAATATAATGGACGGTTTCCGAGACCACTAATTACTTGACTAACCTTCTTGTGATATAAACCATTACGCTCGGGTGAGAGTGCGGATATTTCGTCGGGGTTGGGTTGGAGAAATGCACGGGGAACACACGCCTTAACTCGAGGGTTTCCGAAATGGGACGGATAATGACCGATATAATCGTGGGCTGTAGAACGCCCATTAGTTAGTCTGAGGGAATTTTAAACAGGATATTAACAAGAATTCTTTACATATGAACGTTTGCACATGATCAGTGGCGTATTTACAGTGGGGCTTAGCGACTATAGCCTGGGGCGGTAAACTTGTGGAATGAATGGCCAAGAAAGTTTATAGAATGGGATAAAGCGGCAAAATTTGTGTAA